>NC_085138.1:295643099-295668099 GCF_035046485.1 Aedes albopictus | reverse complement strand
TGTACACAAAAGTGCCTTAAATACCTTTGCCTGGAGAAATTTCTGAATGAAATCCTGCAAAAACAATGAAAAATCCTGAAGGATTTTTCGGAGAACCACTAAAGAAATTTCAAAAAAAAAAATGTTGAAGAAATATTAGAAATAATGTCAGGAAGAACTGGAAAAGACTCTACAAGCATTAATAGAAAGATTTCTTAAACAGTTTCTTGAAAAATGCTAAGGAATAGATTTTGGAATAATGTCTGCAGGAATTATCGAGAGAATCTTTGGAAAAAATATTCTGAAAGTATCCCTGAAGGAAGGTCCAAATAAATCTAATGCAATGCCTAGACCTACAGGAATACCTGAAGGAACTTCCAGAAGGATCTCTTGATCATTTTCCAGAGGAGTTTCCAAATAAATGCCCGTGAAAATCCCAGAATAAATTGAGTAATACCTGGAAGTACCTCTGAAGACATTCAAGCAATAATTTCTGAAACGGTTCTGGAAGAATTTCTGAATTATAAAAGAAAAACCCAAGAGGAATTTCTGAAAGAATCTCCGAATCATTAAAAAAACTCCTGGAATTGCATCTTTTGAAGATACGTTTGGAGGCATTCGAGCACGAGCATGAGCATGAGCATGATTGACCGCCCGCGGTTGCTCCTCTGTTATTGCAAGGACAACTGCATTTACACAATGAACCAAAAGATGATGCTTGGGACTAGCATTCTCCTCATTGTGTAAATGCTGGAATCCCAATACTTTTCAATAAGCAATACCAGCGCCGGCCGCGTCCGAATGCAGGTCAATTGTGGATAGGGGAGGAAGTGATGACGTGAATCTCACTTAGGCCAATAACCGAGGAATTCTCTGCGTTACTACGAGAAATCACTAGGAGCTTGGACATGGGAAGGGAAGATGTATGTATTAGAGATTTTGTTTTGGTAAACAAATTGCTACAATTACCGGACTGATTCTTGTTTTGTTTTGCGATAACGATGCACACGCAAAAAATTCCCCGTTGAAATCGTTCTCACATTCGCGTCATTTTCAGGGAATATTAACAGTGTTAAAGGGAACTTCCATAAATTACGAAACGCTTTGAGGGGGGGGGGAAGAGGTGGCTTTGACAACCCATAAAAAATTTCAGAGGTCTCATACAAAAAGTGTGACATAGGAGGGGGGGGGGGGGGAGGGGAGTGTTAGCGGGATTTTTTTGCGTGACGTAATTTATGGATGGTCCCTAAGGGGTTGAGCACTTTTTCACGCGAAAACAAGCTAAAAAGAAAATCCTATCGCGCGTCTCCACTTCACTGGGAAGCAGAAGTCTTTAGTCCATTCCACACAAAAATGAACTGAACGCGACATTTAGTCTAGCTTAAACTGTCTTAGGAATGATTTTTAGTGAAGGTATTTTTGATACAGGACGCAGTTCGATAGGTGACATCATTATCGAAAAAAATCTGAATCTGAAAAAATCTCAAACAAAAAAGAAAGTAACTAAAAAAAATCGTAAAACGACGTCAATGAAAACTGATTTTTCTTTCGTACCCCGACATTACGAATCTAGGCGGACAACGCGGAGAACGTTGTCTACTTGTCATTGAATGTGTTAAAAATGTAAAATATTAGAGAAAAACAATGGAAACGAAAGTCTACTATTCGACACAGGCCAAAAGTAATTCTACATCTAATTTATTTTTGAAAGAGGGGAAACGTTGGAACTTTCTCACCAAATCACCAGCTCAAAATGACCGCATTTTCTTCACTCCGGTAGTTTAAACGGACGCTTCATTTGCACCGACATCAGTGCTACTAATGCAGGAGACCGGAACCACAAACACTTTTTTGCACACGCGAACAGGTACTGGATTTTTTAGACAGGAACACAATTTTATAAAATCGAAATGAAATTAAATTTAACGCAAACGAAATCTTCAGAAAGGCCGTTCAACAATCTGAAAACAGATACGTTTGGAGGCATTCCCAGAGAAACATCTGGAAAAATCCAGGAAAAATTCTTAAAATAATATTTTGAGAAATTTGTAGAAGAGTTTCCGGAGAAATTCCAAAGAAATTCTCCTACAAAAATTATGACAATATTTCTGGAGGACTTTCGTCACAAATGATTGAGGAGATACATGGAGGGATACAAGCATGAACCTATGTAGCAATAAATTTCCCATTGAGTCACTTAGCCCTAGCAAGATGTTGGGGTCGATATGACCCAAACAGGTACGCTGAACGTGCACTACGCCATCTTGATGCGAAAAAACTAACATCTTGGTTAGGGAATCACTGAAGGAAATTCTGAAGTAACCCGTATCAGGTATCAGAAGGCCGGCTCCAGAGGCACGTTATCCTCCATTTGGGACATTTGTGCCATCGCCAAAATAACAGCCTATTTCATCATCTACCTGAGGGAAAAGGAAGGAAAAAGGATTTGGATGGGGATAGGGACAGGTAGGGAAATAGGAAAAATACCCTGGAAGAGGGTACTAACGCATAAGAGTACCACAATGGGTTCAAACAGCGCCCTGAAAAGGGCACTGTAATAACGCATAAAGCGAAAGAGAGCCTATAGCTCTTTACCACAGCGGGTTAAGAACAACAGAATATCCTGAAGATTCAGGTTTCTGAAGTCAGTTTCACTTAATAAGTGTTTACCGAATACTCGGAAACGCAGTTGCGCGAAAACTGGACAGTTGCATATCAGATGATACGAAGTTCCATAATCGGATTCACAGCTTTCACAGGCAAATGAATCAGCTTGCTGAATATTCGCCATGTGATAGCTGAGTCGGCAGTGGCCAGTCAATGCTTTGACCAGAATGCTGCAATTCTGCTTAGACAGATTAGTTAGATACTTCGCCACCCGTAGAGTTGGCTCAGCACTATACAATTTGGTTTGACGACATGACTCCAAACTATTCCAATATTGTCTGTGTTGAGTGACAGCCCAGGTGTGAATCTGAAGCTTAATGCAACACTTCGATATCGGAATAGCTGGCTCAGGGCCAATGAAGTCATGTGATGCTCCAGAGAGAGCTAACTCATCAGCCAATTCATTTCCAACGATGGAAGAATGACCAGGTACCCATAGAAGGTGAACAGCGTTTGCTGAATTCAGCTCCTCGATTTGAGTTCGACAAGCGATAACTATCTTCGACCTGGAGTTGGCCGAAGCAAGTGCTTTAATAGCAGCCTGGCTATCTGAACAGAAGTATATTACTTTGCCCATTACATGCTGCTGAAGTGCTGATTGCACTCCGCACATAAGAGCAAAGATTTCGGCCTGAAAAACGGTACAGTGTCTACCAAGTGAATAAGACTGATACAGCCTTAGCTCACGAGAATAAACACCAGCACCTGCTCGACCTTCGAGAAGGGAGCCATCAGTGTAACATACGATGCCGTCTGAAATACTTCTTTCCAGATAACCAGATGTCCACTCTTCCCGGGAAGGGAATTTCGTGGAAAATGTCCTATATGGAAAATTACAAGCAATTGTAAGATCACTTGGAGCAAGGACAATTTTGTCCCAATTCACCAAAAGTGGAAACAACGAGGTGTGTGTTGAACTGCGGTTCACAGGAGTTTCCTCTAGTAGACCGAGTACCCGTAACCGGTAAGTGCAAGAAAGGGCTTCTTGTTTGAGATGAATGTGTAGTGGGGCAACGTCAAAGAGAACTTCTAAATAGCGCTGCCGTAGGAGTTGAAGAGAACGCTCCAGACATCGCCATTAAGCACATCCTTTGGAGATGGCCTAATTTTGATTGGACCGTTCTCACTTCACCCTTTTGCCACCACACAAGACATCCATAAGCCAATATTGGCCGAACCACAGTTGTGTAAATCCATTTGATATACTTGGGTTTTAGACCCCAAGTTGTACCAAAAGTACGCCGGCATTGCCGGAAGGCCATACAAGCTTTCTTGATTCTGAACTCAATGTGAGGTGTCCAGGAAAGCTTGGAATCAAGAATAACTCCAACGTACTTTACCTGTTCAGTCACATCGATTTCAGAATCAAAGAGACGCAAAGGTCGAACGCCATTACGGTTTCGCCTTTCCGTGAAAAGAACAATAGATGTTTTACTCGGATTAACCGAAAGGCCATATTGGCGACACCAACCCTCAACTACCTGAAGGGCGTTTTGCATCAGGTCGAAAAGGGTGCTGATGCACATACCAACTAACAATGTTAGATAGTCGTCGGCAAAACCATAAGTAGGAAAACCGCTATTATTGAGTTGCCTCAATAGCGTATCTGCTACGAGATTCCACAAAAGCGGTGATAAGACTCCCCCTTGGGGGCATCCACAAACACTCAATTTCCTAATCCCTGCTAGACGCAATGTCGAGAAGAGATATCGGTTTTTGAGCATTTGGTGAATCCAATTGGAAATCATTGGAGATATACCATGACTCCGTGCGGCTTCCAATATGGCATCGAAAGGCACGTTGTCAAAGGCACCCTCGATATCTAAGAAAACACCGAAACAAGATTGCTTTTGAGCGAATGCTTTCTCGATATCGTAAACAACCGTGTGTAAAAGAGTCACAGTGGACTTACCAGATTGGTAGGCATGTTGGTTCACATGAAGAGGCACGTTGGCCAGATGAACATCACGGATGTGATGATCCACAATGCGTTCTAAGCATTTCAGAAGAAAAGAGGTCAAACTGATAGGTCTGAAACTCTTTGCTTCTTCATACGACGCACGACCCACTTTCGGAATAAACTTTACAGTAATATCCCTCCAGGATTTAGGAATACACCCTGTAGCAAAACTGCAAACAAGTAGTTGTTTCAAAACATGTTTGAAATAATCAAATCCCTTCTGAAGCAAAATAGGATAAATCCCATCTGCCCCAGGAGATTTGAAAGGAGCAAAGCTATTAAGAGCCCACTCAATAGATTCTATAGTTACAATACTCCGAGCCGAAGCTAAAGAATCATAACTACAAGAAAAGACATCAGGATCATCCGAAGATGTAATATCCACACATCCAGGGAAGTGTGTGCTGAATAAGCATTCCAGAACTTCCTCATCAGAGGAAGTCAGATCGCCATTTGGCAAACGAAGTTCGTTCACCCGGAAATCCTTAGATTTCGCAAGGATTTTGTTTAACCGACTGACTTCACTCAAGCTGGAAACATTTGTACAAAGGTTTTTCCAGCCGGATCGTTCAGCAGACCGGAGAGCTTTCCTGTAGGCCTTGCGAGCCGACCTGAAAGCCTCCGAACCAGCCGAACGTCGTCTGTTCCAACTCTTTCTACATTGTTTCCTGAGTTTCGCCAGATCAGAGTTCCACCAAGGGGTTCCTCTTGTGATCTTCACAGACCGTAGAGGGCATGCTTCTTCAAAAGCTTCCATGATGAAGGTCGTTGTAGTATCAACGGCATCATCTAAATCACTTGGAGTGTCAATGGATGGTGAATATCCATGAAATTTGGCTGCAACCAAATCAGTATAAAGAAATTCTCCTACAAAAATTATGACAATATTTCTGGAGGACTTTCGTCACAAATGATTGAGGAGATACATGGAGGGATACAAGCATGAACCTATGTAGCAATAAATTTCCCATTGAGTCACTTAGCCCTAGCAAGATGTTGGGGTCGATATGACCCAAACAGGTACGCTGAACGTGCACTACGCCATCTTGATGCGAAAAAACTAACATCTTGGTTAGGGAATCACTGAAGGAAATTCTGAAGTAACCCGTGGACCAGCATCAAGATTAAGGCTCAAGCATCCGTCATCATTTTTCGGAAAATAAAAAGCAGTTTTCTCGCTGCAAATCAAATCAAGGATAATGAAAATATATTCACTGCATTATATTCCTCATGTGGAGTACAGTGAATATATTTTCATAGCATAAAATTTTGTTTTGAACGAAAAAACTGCTTTCAAATGTTTGATGATGACGATGATTTCAATGACGAAAAGTTCAACGTCTAATGAGAAGTTTCTTGAAAACTGCCAAGGAAAATTCCTGAGCAAATTACTGAAACAATCTCTGGAGGAACCCATGGATAAATTTTCAAAAAAAAATCATGAACGAACAGGGATGCATTTAAAGGGATACTAAGAGTAATTTTAGAGCAATTCTTGCTACAATCATTCTTAGAAATATTGCAAGAATATTTTGTTCTGAAAACTTTCCAATTTTTTTTTTTTTTTGATAAATCCTCAAAGAATCCCAAAAATAATGTCTGTCGATGTTCTTGGACTTTATCCGGGAGAAATTTCTATATAAATGTTTTAAAAATTTCTTGAAAAACACGAAAAAGAAATTCCAGCAAGAATATCTCTTTCACGATAGTTCCATAAACATTGAAATCATGAAACAATAATGATAAGAGGGGTTTTCTCGGAATAATTCTTAATTAGGTGCCATTGTGAAGTCATTTCCTAGTAGTAATAAGGTTCAAGGTTCAAGGTTCAATGGGTCTCCAGTTAGCCTAGTGCTTAAGGCTATGGATCGCCAATCCGGAAACGGCGGATTCGATTCCCGTTCCGGTCGGGAAAATTTTCTCGACTCCCTGGGCATAGTGTATCATTGTACTTGCCTCACAATATACAATTTCATGCAATGGCAGAAAGCCCTTCAATTAATAACTGTGGAAATTCTCAAAGAACACTAAGTTGAAGCGAGGCAGGCCAAGTCCCAATGGGGACGTAGAGCCATAAAGAAGAAGAAGAAGAATAAGGTTCAAATTTGGGAATATTGAGTAACTGCACTGATTTAACCAAGACAGCACACTCTTCTTTTACATGGGGGCCATTCACAAATCAAGAAGGCTTTTTTGAGGAGAGGGGGTCTGACCAAAGTCTACGCTCCATACAAATTTTAAACATTTTGTGTAGGTAAAAGTCTACGAGAAGGGGGGGTCTGAGATGGCCAAATTTTGGTCTACGTGGTTTATGAACAGCCCCATGTGTGTATCTTGGGTTGGATAACACTGCTCGACAAAATTTTACAAAGTTTGGTGATATGGGATGATAAAAAAATAACAGGGGTTTGGGACCCTAGAAGTGTCAAAGTGAAAGAATTTTTGAAAAATGTTGGACCGTGCCTTTAAGTTTAAAACCAAAGTTTGTATGGAGAACTTGGGGTGTTCAATTGATATGTGAGGGGGTTAGAAGCAAAGGGGTGTAAGTGACAAAACCCCACTTTCGAGTAAATGAGGTTTGAAGTTTTTGACCAATTTTCCATCCCATACAAAATGTATGGAGCTTCAAAATCATCCCAATTTTCTCTGATTTATTTATTTATTTTTTTTTATCTGTATTAACGAGATTTTTAGCCCTGGGCTAGTTCATCTCGGGACCCACGCTTTACTTCCCTTCCGAAGGAAGAACTCACATTTTTTTTGTGAGTTTTGTCGGGAGTGGGATTCAATCCCAGGTCCTCGGCGTGATAGGCATGCGCTTTAACCATCACACCAGGTCCACTCCCCCCTCTGATTTATTGTAATTTTTCCAATCATCGTAGAAACAATCTTAAAAAAGTTTTATGATATGCTCAGCTCAAAATCGACAAAATGATCACATACATCCCTTTGATTCTGGGACCCTCATGTGCATTATAACGTGCCGTGCATGTTTTTAGGCGTTTTCGGTATTTGGGTAAATTTCGTTATTGTCCAACGGTTAAATATATGCAAGTGAGTTTTAATGCACATATCAATTGAACATTGAACATTGAGGGCCCATATAGCCGAGGCGGTAAACGCACGGGTATTCAGCATGACCATGCTGAGGGTGACGGGTTCGATTCCCGGTCGGTCCAGGATCTTTTCGTAGAGGAAATTTCCTTGACTTCCTTGGGCATAGAGTATCTTCGTGCTTGCCACACGATATACACATGCAAAATGGTCATTGGCAGAGGAAGCTCTCAGTTAATAACTGTGGAAGTGCTCATAGAACACTAAGCTGAGAAGCAGGCTTTGTCCCAATGAGGACGTTATGCCAAGAAGAGAGAGTGAGATCAATTGAACACCCCAACACAGAAAAAAAATGTAATTAAAATTCAGCGAGAAATCATGCACATAAAGGGAATGCTAGAGTTAGTGCACTTTTACATGAGATATAATGTAAAATTACTTTACCATCGTGTAAATTTCCGCCAACCATCGCGTAATCCATCATGGACTCCAACAGGTTACGCGACTATTAGCGGAAATTTACACGAACGTAACGGAATTTTAAATGATATCTCATGTAAATATGCACTAACTCTAGCATTCCCTTTATGTGCATGATTTTTCGCTGAATTTTACATGAATATTTTTTTCTGTGAAGTTCTCCACACAAACTTCGGTTTTGAACTGTGAAGGCTCGGTTCAATATTTTTCAAAAAAAAAAATCACTATGACACTTCTAGGGTCCCAAACCCCTGTAATTTTTTTTCTCATCCCATAACAAAATTTAGTGTTGAACGGTGTAGTTTATTGCTCTGAGTTTTCTTCACACGGTGTATTTGGACAATTATTAGCCGCTCCTAACGTAGAAAACAAACGCTTAAGTTTGCAGGAAGATATAACATTTTTTTAAAGTAGAAACTGACAGGTACAGCAAATTTTATAACAGCATATTATTTGCATAAAACTAGATCTCTATGGAAGTAAACACATTACTCCTTCAAAGTCCTTGAATAATGAGATGCCCATCATTGCCCTGCGAACGCGGACTATACAACGCCACGCACGGTCCTAATCTAATGACTATTATTGCCGTGCAAAATCAATTTGTGCGCCTTCACACCGGCTAAACTAGGGGAAAGGGAGGTATAATGCCCTGTCTAAGTATTATAAACTCGCTTGCAATGAAATACGTGGAGCCTCCATCGAAATTTACAGTGAATGGCAAAGAAGACGCAGGGTAGCTCATAAGGTAATCTTTCCGGTTCTGGGGCTTGAATTGTTAAATTCATTTTAGGTCTTAAATGTTATAACACAGCATAAATAGGAGGCAATCAGTGAAGTACTAGATTGAAAGTAGTGAGCTGGATTTTAGTATGGTGAGATGATCAATTCTTCATTTCTGCAATAAAATGGAGCAAACAGCGTGGGTTATATGATTTCTTGACTAATTCGATGCTATTTGAGCAAAAGTTTGGGTAACTGTGATGTTGTATTATTTATTTCTTGCAACTTCAACAACACAGTTACCCAAACTTTTGCTCAAACAGCATAAAATTGGACATGAAATCATATAACCCACGCTGCTTGCTCTATTTCATTGCAGAAATGAAGAATTGATCATCTTACCATACTAAAATTCAGCTCACTACTTTCAATCTTGTACTTCACTGATTGCCTCCTATTGGTATTCTTCTGGGCGCATTATGCCTCCACTTCCCCTAATAGCATCACCTGTGTCTTCCATATCCAGTGTCAGTTCGTCCACGGTCAATGCGGACAACAGCCATCATCCAGCCGCGGCTGCTAGACTCAGGCTGGGCTGGAAGACGACGAAGCGACGCATCGCTCTTGGCCGTTCGGAACAGAGACACACCGCATGCACGCATGTAGGACCGAAACGACGACGATGACGCCCGTCCGCCCGCTCGCCGTTGACCCATTCGGAAGAAACTAATTTCGAAGTCTATTCACACACAACCATCGAGTGCGGGTGAGTTCCTGTGTGAAGGTTATGCCATGCCGTATCGTCGTCGTTGCCATCGTTGTTGTTGTCGCCCAGTCCGCCATAGTCAACCCGGGTGAATTCGAAATGATCACCTTTGAGGCCATTGCAGAACGATTCAATCAACTTCCTTCATTCGGTCGATGATGACGACGACGATGATGGTAAAGTTGTACCGCGCTTGTGGTCGGTGTGTCTATCTATATCATCTATATCTACTTTTCTGCTAAGTGGGAAGATTGTAATAACAGAAGGAACTAGGTATAACTTATATTTCAATTGGTGGCTTAGTTAGGACGTTTCGCGAGAGGCGGTGTATTGGAGAACGCACCTCCAGTTTTATCGAATATTTTGGGATTCACAGTTCTTCCCTCCACCACGTACAGCCAACATATTTGCTGTCATCCATTAAGTAGCTGCCCTGACTCTGTTTTGAATAATGCCAGCACGATACACCAGTTACAATACTGCCGTTCAACGCCCAGTTGTCCCATGTTATAAGGGAATCCCATATAATATGGGACAACTTTGCGTAGAACGGCAGAATATGTGACCAGCCCACTGTCGTCCGTCTTAGTATATGCATTGGGACCTGATATTCAAGGCATTTTCATGAAGGTTTGGCATACGGTGACGATCTGGTCAGTTGTCGACCGGCCGTCGATGAAGCGTGCTTGATAACTTCCCACGAACTCATTTGCTTTAGGTGACAGACGATGGAAGATGACCTGGGATTGCACTTCGTAGGCAGTATTCAAAATGGTCATCGCTCGGAAGTTCTCACATTCCAAATGGTCGCCTTTGTCGTGAATGGGGCAGATTACCATGGGGCCATTTCGGTGCTGATCGAAGTGCTGCTTCCACCTTTCGATCACCTCACGTCCGTCCGTCAAGAGGCCTCCGTCCTTATTCCTGCACATATCGGCTCACGGCACGAAGCGGGATGCGTTGAGCTTCTGGTAGAACATCCGTGTTTCTTGGGAACACCACAGCAGTTTCATTTCTTCGCACTCCACTTCTTCAAGGCGGCGCTTTTTCTCCTGAACGAGGCGGGTCTGCTGTTTCCGCTTCTGTTTGTAACGTTCCACGTTCTGTCGGGTTCTTTGCTGCAGCATTACCGCCCGCGCTGCGTTGCTCTCCTTCAAAACCGTTATGCACTCTTCGTCGTCGTTCCGTCGATTCCGTTCCACGTACTCGATAGTGCTCTCTAGAGGGGCCTCATCGAGCTCGCCCTCGTCTGGCAACGCGGCCTCGAGATTCTGCGCGTATGCTTTGGCGACAACCGGTTGTTTAAGACGCTCAAGGTTTTACCGTGGCGGTTGCCGGTACCGTGCATTGTTGATGACGGAGAGTTTTGGGCGCAGTTTGACCATCACCAGATATAGTGGTCGGAGTCGATGTTGGCACCACGATAGGCCCTGACGTCGATTATGTCGGAGAAGTGCCGTCCGTCAATCAGAACGTGGTCGATTTAAGATTCCGTCGGCTGTGGTGATCTCCAAGTGTAGCGATAAGGGAGGCTGTGTTGGAAAATGGTGCTACGTATGGCCATGTTTTTGGAGGCGGCGAAATCAATGAGCCGTAGGCTGTCTTTGTTCGTCTGCTGGTGGGCGCTGAACTTTCCAATCGTTGGTCTGAATTCCTCCTCCTGGTCTACCTGAGCGTTTAAATCTCCTATGATGATCTTGACGTCGTGGCTTGGGCAGCGGTCGTACTCGCATTCGAGCTGCGCGTAAAATGCATCTTTGTCATCATACGCCTTTATGATACTAAATGCGAGAAATAGTTTTATAATGATCTAGGGCTTTGGTGTTAGTTCTTCTTCTTCTTCTTCTTGGCGTATCATCTCCGCTGGAACTAAGTCTACTTCTCAGCTTAGTGGTCTATGAGCACTTCCACAGGTATTAACTGATAGCTTCCTTTGCCAATGACTGTTTTGATTTAGCATTGATTTGTATTTGGTCATATATTTGACCCTGTGCACTAGCATCTTTCTTTAGTTATGACTTTTATGTAGAAGGTTAGAACCTTCCATAATAACTCTTAAAGCTTTCTTCTAATTGCCTATTAGGCACATTCACATCTCCATTGCGTACATTAACACCTCTCACGCAAAATATGTAAAGAGTCACAAGAATGTGACCGTGTGAATTCAACTGTCAACAAACCCTGTTCGACTGACTGAATTAAACCGATCTGTGCTGCCCACATATTCAGCGAACCTACAGACAAACAGAAATGTTATCTCCCCTTGAAAATTCATTAGAATACTCCAGCCACGCTGCAGTGTAGATCGGTTTAAATTCTCAATCGACTCTTTACTTGGGAATGAGTCAGTTTACTCCTATGATTTTCTTAATAAGTCATTTTCTAATGAACACTCTTCCGATCGAATTTTCCACGAGTGATGGATCACTTAGGTATTGCAATGCATGTTTGCATCAATTTTATCCTACGAGCAAAAATTGCTCCATAGTTTAATTGATTTGTCGCCGAGGTGTAACAATTATCCCACCCGGTCCATGCATTCCGTTGTAGTCCCGCGTAGCTCCTAACTCGATGGGAACCCTCTATAAGTATCGGACTCCCAGAGCCACAGCACCACGAGGGAAGAGATCACCTGCCACCGTCGTCGTCGTCGTCGTCCGTCGTCACGAACGAACGGAGAGCGAACAAGATAATAGGGGAGTAATCACACTTTGATTGATATCATCGACAATCTTCCTAATGGAACCCCATGCTATAGAGACGCCATGGATGATGGTGGTGATGGGTTGTGCGCTGCTGCTGTTGCTGTTACTGTTGTGTGGTGTTTTGAAGCGAATCATTTTCGCTTTCAAGCCTGCTGACACAACGAACCGCCTCTCTTGGATGAGGGATCTAGTTGTGGTTGAACCTATAAGTTCTAATAGCAAATGGGGAGTTTCTTCCTATGGTGGTTATATACACTGTGGGAGCACTTGGTTGATATGTTTCTAGTCGATGATGTATGATATGTAGCTGTATGTATATAGATAAGTCTGAATCACATTCTGAGAAGTGACTCCGATACCTGCTCGTCTCGTATTAGTAAGCATTCTTCTGCTTCTTGGCGTTACGTTTCCTTTGGGACAAAGCCTGCTTCTCAGTTAAGTGTTCTACATATGCCACATATCATGTGGCAGGCACAAAGCTATTCTATGCCCAAGGAAATCAAGAAAATTTCCTTTACGAAAAGTTCCTGGACTGGCCGGGAATAGAAACCGTTAACCTCAGCATGGTCGTACTGAATACCCACGCTGTGGCTATAGTGGCCCGGGCATATGTTAGCATGTTGGAAAGTTATCAGTTCGGGACAAAACTCTGCAAACAGCTCTCCGTTTTCGTTCATTTCTCCGAGACCATGGCGTCCCATAACTTGCACATAGTCCGAGTTGTCGGAACCAACCTTCGCGTGACGTCGTCCATGGGGATCTTGATATCACCTTTGGGAATCTTGTCCACGACAGCATTCAGTTGGCTGTAAAAGTTCTCTTTATCTTGCAATTCGACAGCATCGGTTGGCGCATAACATTGGATCATGGTAAGGTTTCGAACCCGTGTTCTGTATCTGGCTACAATTATCCTCTCATTAATACGTTTCCAATTCATGAGCGTAGCGTGGGCGTAAGCGCTGAGCAGGAAACCAACACCACGGTGGTGGCGAGGAACGTGCGTTCACCTCGTAGGCCAGAGTATTGCAGAATTTGACCCGACGCCAATCTGTGTTCTCCAAAGTTCGGCCAACGGACTTCGCTCATTTCTAGGATCTGAAGCTACATACGGCATGCCTCATTGGCTAGTTGTGCCAGTTTACCCTGCTGGGCTAGGGTTAATACATTCCAAGTTCCAATTCTTGTCCGTTGTATCGCTCTAAAAGTCGTTGCCGTTGAATCACTTCGTAATCTTTCATTTTTGGCTTCTGTAACGGTTTTTGGGTTTTCGAAACAGTAGGTTGTTGACCTTAGGTCCCCTATCCACAGTGGTGTGGCTGCCACCTTAGGTATAGCTTTCGGCGGAGGAGCATTTCATACTCAGCCGCTGGATGCCAGAACAGACGCCGTTTGCGCCGCACTTCCTTGGTGAACCGACCACACTGGGGCAGGACTGAAAATACACGGAAAAAACATCTAGCTCGTCGAGTTTTCGAGATCCTCATTTGGTGTCTTCAGAGAAAATATTTCTATGGTGCAGGAATTAAACGACTACCTACGCAGTCTTCAAAAAGGAAAACGATGTTTATTGTTTGAAGATGCACCAAACGTCGGGCAAACAATAAACTTCGTTTTCCGTATTGAAGACTGCGAAGCCGTTTAATTCCTGCAGTAAACTTCTCAGTCGATCTGCCAAGCGAAATATTTCTTTGAAGAAGGTCGACATTCTGAGCGGTAGTCAATTTTTCTTACGTTATGCGCATAAAAGCCATTTTGACCAAGTTACATTTTAGCGATATGGTGTCTTCGACAAAGTTATTCAGCTATTTATGCTGAAAAAGTTTGCTGAATACGTCACATTTCCAAAGCCACTATTCTTGAGAAATTTATCGGTTTGCAAAATACCTACCTTAAATCGTTTTTTATTCAATAAAAAAAAACGTTTTTAAACAAATTCAATGTCCGTTTTCGAATCATAACAATTAAAAATTCATATAAATAAAACATATATCGAGGTAACTAGCTGAAAAAAAAAACAAAATATGAATTGATTTTATATAAAAAGTTCCTGAAAATCACGCAAAATGAATATAGGACGTTCTTGCAGTCCGTCAAATTCGGGCAAGTTTTTTCATCGGCAATCACCTAAAAAAACACATGATGATTTTTTTTAAATAGGGTTTAAAGTTTACTGTTAACCCTCGAGCAGTCAGGTCTTTGACTACCTGCAGCGACGCCGCGCTCACGCTGTGTACCACAAGCGTGCGTTTTTCATGGTACGTGTACTCAGTACACGACGTGACCGCTCCCGGGTTAAAAAAACACGGACACCGTCTTCAGCAGAGGCTGAACGAAACTTAACACTAGACAACGGACATAACGCATATTACGAGAACCAGTGGATACGAAGAAGAGACATTTCTTGTGAAATGTTTCATCTCTCGGAGCGGGAATCGAACCCTCACCCCACAAAACATGGTACGGTTATATGCTTGGTAACGCTTACCGCACGGCCATGAAGCTCCACTAAAGTTTACTGTTTTTGGCAAATAAGTACAAAATTTGTGCTGATAAATTACTACGTTGTAAGATGCCAAGTGAACCATGAAAAGAATAGTTGCAATCTAGTCACATGTTTAGTTGTTTTAAGCTCTAAAAAAATGTAAAACGCACAAATGTCCGAAACGCCAATAAAAGCATGCCTTGGAGGCACATATGAGAAAACATTGAAAGTACTCCGATTGTTGCTAGATTGCAAAAAGTCGTCGCTAAAGATCATTAAACTGTTTTCGAAAACAGTTCATAAATTGGTCTCAATCAAGTCAATCACATTAGAAATGAGAATAATTCCTATTTAGATTTACTTTTTACTAATATGACTGATGATTTTTGTGTGACAGAAGTATTAAGCCCGTTATGGAAAAATGAAAAATTTCATACCGCAATTGAATTTTCCATTTTCGTACATAGTACCTCGGTGAGGCCTGATGACAATTTTTTCGAACAAAGCTTCGCTTACAAAAATGCTAACTTTGAACTCATTAAAATAAAACTGAACTGTATAGATTGGCAGACTCTTATTCGTGACTCAAACATTGATCAGGGTGTCGATATATTCTATCGTACTATCTTCGATATAATTGAACAGACTATTCCTAAAAAGCGGAAGAAAGTGAACATACATAGAGTACCTGTATGGTACAATCATGACATAGTAAATCTTAAGAATAGAAAACAAAAGGCTCATAAAGCCTACAAACGCAATAGGAACGATTCAAACCTTGCGTTCTACTTGTCTATATGTGATCAGTTAAACTTAGAAATTAAAAGAGCACATGAAAGTCATATCAACAAAATTGAAAGCAATATCAAGTCAGACCCTAAATCGTTTTTGCCTTTCTCGTACACCAAGGTGTACCGAAAGGCTATATGTTCACTCCAAAAATGAAGTCTTGATAGAACCCCCGGAGGGCCAAGTCTTATATACTATTCGATTCAGCTCGACGAGTTGAGATGATGTCTGTGTGTGTGTATGTGTGTGTATGTATGTATGTACGTGTGTGTGTGTGTGCGTGTGTATGTGTGTATGTGTACAAAAATGTCACCTCACTTTTGGATAGTAAATATCAACCGATTTCAACACTTTTGATTTCAATCGACGCGGAATATTGTCCCATTGTTTCCTATTGAAAATGGTTTGAATCGGTCCAGCCGTTCCGGAGTTATGGCCATTTAGGTGTTCCGGACCGGTACCCCAGGAAGGGGCCAGATATGAAATTGCAACAAACCCATGCATGCGACCCATCAAACCACGGCATTTTCGATTATCTGATGAACAGTAAGCAGGAATATAGTCGCAGACTATACCTGAACCGGTAGTGTTCCGGAACCGGTTCCGGGTTTCCCGCCGGAAGTGGCCAAATATAAAAGTGAATCAAACCCATGCATGCGACACATCAAATCGCAGCTTTCTCCATAACCTGATTAACGGTAGACAGGAAAATAGTCTAGAACCATATCTAAACCGATAGCATACCGGAACCGGTTCCGGGTGTCCCACCGGAAGTGGCCAAATATAAAAGTGAAACAAACCCATGCATACGACACATCAAATCACCGCTTTTTCTGTAACATGATGAATGGTAAACAGGAAAATAGTCTCAGACCATATCTGATCCGGTAGTGTTCTGAAACTGGTTCCGGGTAACCCGCCGGAAGTGGCCAAATATAAAAGTGAACCAAACCCATGCATGCAACACATCAAATCGAAGCTTTTTCTATACCCTGAGGAACGGTAAGCAGGAAAATAGTCTCAGATCATATCTGAATCAGTAGCATCCCGGAACCGGTTCCTGGTGTCCCGCCAGAAGTGACAAAATTCATACATGCGACACATCAAATCGTGCCCTTTTCGATAACTTGTATGATCAGCAAGAAAATAAGCTAAGCCCACAATAGAAACTACAGATAGGAATCGGTTCTAGGTGTCTCGCTGAAGGTGGCCGAATGTAAAAGAGAACCAAAAAATATTCGCGACACATCAAATGGCTTTTAGGGTATCCTGATGAACGGTTACCAAGAAAAAATATCTCAGTTCATGCTTGGGAAAACTAGTAGTGTCCCGGAATCGGTTCCCGGTGTCCTCCGGATGTGGTTAAATGTAGAAGGGAACCGAACTTCATGCATGCGCTTCATCAAATCGCGGTTTTTTCGATAAGCTGATGAACGGTTTCAAGAAAATCAGCTCAGATTACGTTAGAGACCACCGGTAGTGTTCCACAACCGGTTCAGGTGTCCTGCCGGAATTGGTCAAATGTAAAAATGAACCATGTAAATTTTCCGGATCCAGTTAAGGGTGTCCCACTGGAAGTGGACATGTATAAAATTGCATCAAACCCATGCTTGCGGTACAAAAAATCGCGTTTTTGTCAGTAACCTGATGCATGGATAATAAGAAAATAGCCACAGTCCGCCGAAGTTACTACCGGTAGAATTTTTAGTTCCGGGGGTCTCGTAAGCAATACAAAATAGACTCAGACTACATAAGAGCCCACAGGTGGTGTTGCAGAAGCAGCTTTGGGTTCTTCAGCGGAATTACGAAAATGAACTAAATCAATGCAAGCGATGGATATATGTAAGAGATGCAAAAACCTATAGAAAAAACTAAAGTGATCTCATCAAATCACACCATTTTGGATTCCTGAGACGTAAATTTACAGTAGGAGGGGTCAACGTTGTATGGAAAAATTAAAATTCAAGCGCATCAGCCCCGAACTGCACAAAATTTTGATGTGGAGGGCGAGATCTTTAATGTGGTTGATATTTGAATGTGATAAAGCATTGGCAATTCAAATTAATTACTTCATAAAAAAATTTACATGAATCTTGTAACCAATGATAATAAAATATAGCATAAAGTGTGCTGATAAAACTTTGTCAAAGTGATTTCTCCAGTGATGTTGGTCTAGCAGTCAACTGAGAGGACTGATACTTTCTGCTCTGCCCATATGTTCAACGTCGGATGATGGCCTTGATAAAATTCTGGATTTTCTAAATACAGTATTCTCATGATTCAGAAAATCGTAAATGGTACAGTCCCAGATCGCTGTTATGAGCATTTCCTCCTTCTCGTTCCTTACCAAAGCACAGAGATTTGGGGCTGATCACTGACTCTAAGGCAAGATTGATTGCATCGACGAAAAGATCATGAGTACATATTCGACGAGAAAGGCACTATCACCACTAGGTGGATTAATCTGGGTTTTTGAATACGTAAAAGATAAACAAAAATCCAACATTTTTCCATCAAATATGCAATTAAATGAAAAGGTAGGAAATAATTCAGATGATATAAGTAATTTATTCGACGATTTCTTCCAGAACATTTATACAACTCATGAAAATAATATTAGAGATCACGATTATTTCTCTTTCCTTCCAGAACCGACCAAAGACATTGCAGTAGATAATATATCTCCTATTGAGATTTTACAGCGCCTCGAAACCTTAGATCCCTCTAAGAGTGCTGGACCAGATGGTCTACCACCAGTTCTTTTGAAGTCACTTTCGAAAGAGCTAGTTAAACCACTTTTCTGGCTATTTAACTCATCTCTTAAGTCCAACTATCTTCCGCTATTTGGAAAGAATCTTTTTAGTCCCAATTTTTAATTCAGGAAAAAATTCTGATATTAAAAACTATCGCGGAATAGCCATTTTATCCTGTATCCCTAAATTATTTGAATCAATAATCAATGACAAGATATTCTCTCAAGTCAAATGTCTAATAACTTGTAATCAACATGGTTTTTTTCAAAGGACGATCAACGACCACTAATCTATTGCAATTTGTAACATTTTCAATTAACGCCATTGTTAGAGAGCGTTGTGTTGAAACACTGTACACTGATTTCAGTAAGGCATTCGATAGAGTTGATATTGCTTTATTACTATTTAAATTAGGTAGGCTTGGTTTCAATCCTGGATTGCTAAAGTGGATACAATCGTACCTATCCGATAGAACCCAAAGAGTAAGATTTGAACATACTTAGTATATCCACAAAAATAATTGAGGTTACATCCGGGGTACCACAAGGATCTCATCTTGTTCATTTTATTTGTCAATGATGTAGAACGTGTCTTGAATCGCCTCAATGTTCTAATATATGCTGATGATATGAAACTGTTTCTTGAGATTTGTAATTCAGCAGATCTTGATGTATTTCAAAATGAAATAGATGTTTTCTATAACTGGTGTCAGAAAAACTTGCTTGAAATTAACGTTAAAAAATGCGTTTCTATTTCATTTAAAATAAAATATACGGTTAAGCCACTAAGACTCTAAATTGTGTTTTAATGATCATTACAATAACAACATATACAAAGCAAGTAACAAGCTAGGTTTCATAAAGAGATTCAGTTACCATTTCAATGACCCTTACACAATCAAGACATTGTATATTACATATGTGAGACCACTCCTTGAATATTGTAGTATTGTTTGGGCTCCATATCATGAAACGCATATAAATCGTATAGAGTCTGTTCAAAAACAGTTTTTGCTTTTTGCGCTTCGTAAGCTTGGCTGGACGACACTACCTTTGCCCTCTTATGAATCGCGATGTTTGCTAATAGATTTGGTTGGTCTCAAAAAAAGAAGAGAATTTGCCATGATAGCCTTCATCAACGATGTTATATCAGAGAAAGTCGATAGCGCAGTTATGCTAGAAAATCTAAATTTTTACGCTCCCACTCGTCAACTAAGAAATAGGAATCTATTTTATATTAAATACCAAAGAACTGACTATGGCAATAATGGGCCTGTTAATAGAATGATGTCGTGCTACAATAGTTACTGTGAAGCAATCTATATAACAATGAATAGATCGAAACTTAAACATGTTTTCTTTTCAAGATACACAAGGCAAAAAGACAGGTGAAAATAGGAATTAAGAATTTCATTGTTACAGACGTTATTTATTATAAATTTTACTGTAAAATTTGGTCTACATATTGTTTGACGACAAATAAATAAATAGGTATTGGAACTCTTGAAAAAGAAGACGGTTTTTTTTTATGAAGAGCTCCGAAAAAATCTTAGAAACAATGATGAAAACACATTTTCCGTGTTCTATTGTTGCTTTCACTGAAGACTACATCTATATCACAAACTGAGACCAATGAAACCAGGAAATATATTCATGAAGATGATGAATCAACTGGGTTAGAAGGTGCCAGGAGTGATGCATGCATTTTGGCCGATCAAATTATTACTGTACAAAAGATTTAATGGGCGATTGATTCCTTTGAGCCCTTCAAAGCGCCGGGTAGAGATACCCGAGCAGAAGGGAATAACAACAGCATAAGGAGCTGTGTTATTCGGGCAAAATAACTGAATAATAAAATCGATTATTTTTAAGTTATTACCATAACATATTGTGTTATAAACTTGTCTGTCATAAGCGGCAAAATAACAAATTCCATAACAAAAAAATGTTCCTGGAAAGCCATTTCAATAACTTGTTTTGTTAGTTTCAATAACAACTTAATAACAATGAATTCGGAAAATATTTCAATAACAAATTTTGATATTAATATGTTATTGATAATAATCAGAGAGCAAAGTTTGCTATGATATCAAACTAGTTACTAAATAAGTTATAATACTTATTTTATAAAATTATTCGCATTGTCTCACAAACCCGCCAATAACATGAGGTTAATCACTCTGATGTTAGAAATATTTTCAAATGATCGAAAAATACTATATTCAGCATTTAATTCATTCTAAGAGATTTGAAGTCGCAATATAATCGAACTTTAGTAATTTCTATATTATCAAATACGACGAGCTTCGTAATTTAAAAAAAGTTATACTTTAATTGTTTTCGGAGCACTGTGAACTTTGTTTTTTTTTTCAGCATAAAAACTGAAGAATTTTTAGAATACTCAACAGTTTTGCAGAAAATTTTTGGGATATTGGAAATATTGTACAGATTATTACAATTTTCTTGGAAATATTGTTTTAATTCCTCCGATTTTTCCCTGGATTCAAGAATTATGTCGAATATACCTCCTGGATTCTACAAGAATTCCTCCAAAAATTTTGCTATAATTTCTGCTGAACTTCCTCTGATGATTCCTACAGGCCTTTCACCAGAATTTTTTGCAATATTTTTTTCTAAAATTCCTCTATTTATTTCTCTAAGGATTCCGTCAAAAACTCCTTTTATGTTTATCAAATATTCTTCCAAAAATTTGTCGACAGATTTGGTCATAAACTTTTCCATAAATGACTCCAAAAATCTTCAGAAATTTCTCCGAGAGTTCTTTGACGGAATCTTT
Source organism: Aedes albopictus (assembly GCF_035046485.1). NCBI lineage: Eukaryota > Metazoa > Arthropoda > Insecta > Diptera > Culicidae > Aedes > Aedes albopictus. Next base: position 295,646,945 of record NC_085138.1, on the reverse strand, counting down.
CATGGATTTTCAAAGACTCCTCTAGAAATTCCTCCAGAATCCTGCACAGAATCCCGTCAAGGTTTTTTTTTTCAGAATTTGCTGTGATCATTAGTCCTGAAGTTCATCTTAAAATTTCTCTGAAAATTTCTTTAAGGATTTCACCATGAGTTTTTTCCGAATGGTTCTCCAGGAGTGTTTCAAAATATTCTGCCAAGAATCCTAATAATTGCTCAGAAGAATTAACTTCAGAATTTCTAAGAAAATTGCGCCAGTAGGGATTTCTCCAGGGATTTATCGAAAGGTTTCCAAGTGCTTATCCGAAAATTATTTAAGGAATTCTTAAAATGAGTCGTTCAGGAATTTCCTTTTTAACTGAATTTAAAAATGGAACAACACAAAGGGACAGGTCATAATTGTCGAATTGTTCCTGTGATTTCAAAACTTGTTACTGTTGTGCTATTGCTGATAAGTTGATCAATAGTACAACAATAAATAAACTTGTACTTCAACAAAACATATTATTTAAATGTAATTTAGTTAATGTATATCAATAGCTTGATTATAACAAAATGAGGTTTTCCAACAAAATTTGATATGGAAAAGTAATGCCTTGATAATTTAATAATAACAAAACAAGATATAAAAACAGGTTATGTGATTTCGTAGTTATTAACTTGCTATTCTCCTCTGCTCGGGTAGAATTTTTCCTGTACTACTGCAGAAGGGTAAAGAAATCTTAACACCTATCTTAACCAAGTTGTTCCGATTAAGCTTATCATTAAGCCTTATCCCTACAGCTTGGAGAGAAGTGCGAGTCACTGTTATACCAAAGGCAAATAAGAAGAATAAATCATCACCAAAATCCTTCAGGTCCATAAGTTTATCGTCCATTATGTTGAAAATAATGGAAAAATACTAGGCGAGTATATAAAATCATCATATTTAACTAACCCATTGAGCCAATATCAATTTGCATATCAAGAGGGCAAATCTTCAGTGACAGCACTTCATAAGCTGGTTACAAAATTGGAAAGATCCTTTGGAGCACTTACTGCCTTTCTTGACATTAAAGGAGCGTTTGATAATACATCTTACGATTCAATGAGGAATGCTATGTCAAGACATGGTTTTGACAGATGCATTGCTGATTGGATTGAAGAAATGTTATCAAAAACAGAGATATCGTCTAACCTTGGCAGCTCATTTATTACCGTTAGAACAGTTAAAAGGTGCCCACAAGGAGGCGTGCTATCACCTATACCCATGTAACATTTTAAATTTTGTGAGACGCTGCATGGCTTCTATAAAGCAATGTTCATAAAACTGCGGCAAAGGCATTTTATTCCCCATAACTACTACCAAACCCTCACGAAGGCCAGAATCCGGCTAGTTGGCCCAACTTGGTAGAAGCTTTGAAGGGCATAGTTAAGACGTGTTTCAAGACCGATTCAAAATCAACAGGCAGCAAGACGGTTGCATTAAAAGTAACATGGAAACCATATTTAAACCACAATAAATGCTACTTGACATTTATAGTAAGAATTTTTGTGCCACTTTGTCTACAGTTGCAGTTTGATAATATTTATGGAGCATTTATATATTTCCTATGGTGCAATTTTTATTTTTTATGGTGCAATTTGATTTTTCTATGCAGCAATATTCAATTTTCTATGGGTACAATTTTCTTTTTTTTATGGAGCATTGGAAAGTGAACGCAAGGGACCTTCAATTTAACGCTGACACTTTGCATTTTTTGTATTACAAATAATCCACCTAATAATTTAATGAATACTCAATACTTGTGGTTGATTGGTGTATATTTTTTTGTTATTCATTTCTCAAAACTAAACCTACTTATTTTGGATTTATTTTGGAGATTCCCCCAGGATTCTTTCAAAAAGTTTGACTTGAATTCCTTTGAAACCTTCTAAACAAAGAATAAAACCGAAGAATACTTTATCATAATAATGTGGTCTTCGATAAAACCCTGATTCTATTGATTACTCATTATTTGAATGTGTCAAAAATATCGTCTTTTAAAATTCCTCGTAACCATTTAAATCAGAGTACTCTTGAAAAATATGTCAATATAGGGGATGTGTGCCATCAGTAATCTCACGCTCCCATTTTCATCCTATTCGAAAACAAGCGATTACGGCACCGATTGATTCCGTTCTTTTTGTTTTCATGGGTGCTCACTTCTAACAAAAAATGCAAAAATAAGAAACAAAACAAACAGCGCTTCAATCCTTTTTTTTTTTCGTAGGATGAAAATGGGAGCCACATGCTTAATAAGGGAACCAATACCCTAGATTGAACATTTTCATGCCGTGCACTCGGCTGCAGTTAACCTCAACGCACTTGATGACTGACTCTGCATATGCTTTTATATGCTCTTTATACTTTATTTGTATGGCGCATACCTATGCAAACAAAAGTTGCTCATCCTCACCCGATGATACCCGTTACTTGTTGATGATGACGATGACGATTGAAGTGCAAACATTTCATTACGGTCGTAAAAAAGAGACCTGATGTTCTGTTTGCGAGTGAGCCAATCCATAAATGTCGGTGAATTTATCACTGCCAATGCGGATACTTCCACCGGAATAATGGAACCCCGGCGAACTCCGACGATACGGCAGCAACGGGAAGCAGTAAGCAGATCAATGTGTCCGGCCGGGGAATGATGGTGCTTCGGAAGAATTTTTACGATCGACAACAACGCGCCTGTTTTAAATAATCATTGCTAAATGGTGCACAAAATTTGCCAATGAAATTAGCATAATGGTAATAATGATAATGATGTTAATGGTGATGATGACTGTGGAAAAAATGTATTTATTTGCTCTCGAATCGATCGAATTGCTGCGGACCTGTGCTGTTAATTCATTGTTTTTTTTTTCGTCCAAATTCTGACGGTGGCACATGAAAAGTTATTCGATGGTTTTTATCATATCAACAAACAACCATAATATGCACAACAAATGTTTCCCGTAATGGGCTTTGGGCAGGGATAGCATTTTAATTATGTAGTATTCCACGCTTGATCTGTTTAATCACGTTATATTAATTATCACTTAAAGGGGCCTCTATTTGCACTCAACACAGTGCGACTGCATCGCAGCAAAAATAAACACCTCGACGGACAGGAGTTGCGACGAAGCGAAACCAACAATCATAGCCAAGCAATTACGCAATCACCACCACACCGCACACAATCGGATTGAGTCCGTTTGACCACCCCTCGCGGGACTCTATCAATCAATATCCAATCGCAATCGCCGCTAAAATGCTTACGAGAATCACATTCTCACGATTTGTCAACTCCCACAATTTTGCAGCGAAACGTTTATCCAAAATGATGATTGTCGCCGAGAATAACAACAACAACAACAATGGTGCTGATGGGCGTTGATGCGCGTGATGAAGACGTATAGATTCTGGAATTATTAGTGTAAACGATTAGTGCATCATGTGGGTAACACTCTGCGGTAACACTAACTAGTCTTTGTTCTTTATTCTTCCTTTTGACACATTCACACCAAACAACTCTAATTCGGATGTTTAGCAAAGGAGTTTGGGGTAACCTGGGGTAATACGCAACCCGGGGCAAAACGCCCTGACGCTATCTCATCATATAGATTAAGTTCCGTCAGATGCAAGCAAACTAGACGTAAAACTGAACCGGACAAGCCCAAGAATGCAAAGAATATTCGAATGAAACGCGTGGAAAACGATGATTTTCCACATATGGAAAGATTGTCTAATTTGAAGCGTACGCAACTTAAGCGATTGCACGCTGATTATATGGAATCAACCCATTAACTACCATCCGTCTCCTACACCTTTGATTCGGTAATA
>NC_085138.1:295556600-295642599 GCF_035046485.1 Aedes albopictus | reverse complement strand
TACTTCGATATGCACCGCGCGCACTGTCAGGCAGGTAAATACTGCCACCCAACGTTTAACTTGGCTCCTTCCAACTCTGACGAAAACCGGCCCGAAATAATCTACTCCAACGAATGTAAATGGTCGGACGAAAGCTTGCAGTCGAGCCGGTGGAAGTGGAGCCATTGCTGGAGGTTGTGGACGACTTTTCTTCACGCGACAAAGGGCACATTCCCTTGAAACCTTTTCGACGAGACTTCGTAGCTTTGCCACTTCAAATCGTTGCCGCATTTCGTTGACGACAGTTTCCCTGTTTGCATGGCGAAAGCGGCGATGATAGTAGTCCGTTATAAGTTTGGTAATGCGATGATGCCGGGGCAAAACAGCAGGGAATCTGGCTTCGACTGGTGCGAATGTTGCTGCGCCAATACGGCCCCGCATCCGGAGGATCCCTTGGTCGTCCAGATACGGCCATACTTTGAAAATCGGGCTTGATTTGGACACGCAAGCGTGCCGCGTATCCGGTGATCCTTGCGTCGGAGACAGGACCGTTATTTCTTCAGGAAAGCAGTCCGCTTGAGCTACTTTCCACAACGCTTCCTCTGCACGCTTCAATTCAGTTTGGTTGAGAACGCCTAGCTGTAGTGCTGAACCGCTCCGTTTATGACGAAGATTGTCTACGAAACGTAAAGCATACGCCATTGCCCGCTGCATCCTCTCATACCGGCAGAATCTTGTGGCTTCAATCAGTGGGACTGCTGACCAGTGCGCATGAACTGGCCGAAGTTCTTCCTGGGTCGAAATATCTTGACGACGTTCCGGCCAATGTTCTTCACTTTGATAAAGGAAAGATGGACCACGAAACCACGGATTTTGTGCTTGAAATACAGGACCTTTTCCCCACTTGGTGGCCATATCTGCTACATTGGCTTTTGTCGGGACCCATCTCCAGTCTTGAGGATCACTCAGTGTCAAAATTTCGCCCACTCGAACCGCAACAAACTTCTGGAACCGGCGGTGGTCTGATAGAATCCACGCTAGTACGGTTGTGGAATCGGTCCACAGATAGCGTTTAGACACCGGAAGTTCATGATTGCTCAGAACAGATTGAAGGTATTGAGCACCGAGAACAGCAGCCTTCAACTCTAATCGGGGAATGGAAAGAGTCTTTAGGGGCGCCACTCTACTTTTCGATCCAACCAGAGCTACTTGTACACCACTTTCACTAACTAGTCGGAAGTAAACGACGCAGCAGTATGCTGTTTCACTAGCGTCAACGAATACGTGGACCTCTAATCGATTGTCATTGCTGGAATAAATGGTGGGGAAGTAGCACCGTGGAATCCTTAATGTGTTCAACTGATCGAAACAATCCACCCATTGGCGCCATTGTCGAATGTGGTTTTCGTTGATCGGTTCGTCCCAACCTGTTCCAGAGGCCCAAATTCCTTGGATGAGGACCTTTCCTTGAATGAGGAAGAAAGAGACCAGGCCTAGCGGGTCAAAGAGGCTCATAACGACCCGAAGTATTTCTCGTTTCGTGGGAACGTGGTTGTGTTTGAGAAGCCATTGGAGATCTTCACGAAGGTTGACGGTGTACGTGAAGCAGTCTACACTGGGCATCCATTTCATCCCCAAAACCGATTCCGTGTTTTCAGCCCTCTCCAAGGCCAATTCCTTCATTGGATCTCCTGATTTTTCTCCGATACCTTGCAGAACTTCCCCAGAGTTGGACAGGAAATTACGAAGCTCGAATCCTCCCTTTGAATGAACGAGTTTCACCTCATTCACGACTTCTGTAGCTTCCTGGACTGTCTGGAAGCTGTCCAGGTAGTCGTCTACATAGTGGTGCTTGGTGATGGCGACCGCAGCTCGTGGATATTGCTCGGAAAACTCTGCGGCGTTTAGGTTTTTTACAAATTGGGCTGATACGGGCGAACATGTAGACCCAAACGTCGCAACATCCATCACGTATATTTTGATATCTTCTGACGGAGTGTCACGCCACAGAAAGCACTGAGAGAGACGGTCTTGTTCCCTGATTTTAATCTGGTGGAACATTTCCCGTATATCACCACACACGGCTACCGGGAATTGGCGAAAGGAGCTGAGTACGGCGAGCAATGGTGTCAGCAGGTCAGGACCCTTTAGGAGTTTAGAATTGAAGGAGACAGATCCCACTGTAGCTTTGGCATCCCAAATCAACCGAACTTTCTGCTTTCTGGGATGTTGAACTACTCCTAACGGCAGGAACCACAATCGGCTGCGATCCACTGAGTCCAGCTCCGCTTGAGTCGCCCTGTGCGCGTAGCCTTTACGCTCGTAGTCATGAATCTGTTCACGTACTCGATCTCCGAGCTCCGGCTGTTTGGAAAATTTCCTTTCCAATCCCACCAATCGTCTAGTCGCCATCGGGTAGCTGTCAGGGAATTCTGGATTATCTGTTCGCCATAGAAGTCCCGTCTCGAAACGGTCACCAATGCGTCGAGTCGTCTGTTCGAGAATCATCCTCGCTCGTTTATCTTCCTCCGACTCTAGGGTTTCGTTGCGATTGAAGAGGCCGTCATTCTCCAAGGTGAAAAAATCTCGCAACTGCTCGTTCAATAGGTGATCCGTATCCGCAGCTTCCACGGTGTGAAAATTAACCAAAGCTGCGTTTTCTCCTCTGTCACCAGCACACCCATAAACGGTCCACCCTAGGCGACACTTTGCAGCAATTGGATCTTTCGGTCCACCCTCACGAAGTTTCAGTGGAGCGCCTAGACGAAGGTTATCCAAGCCGATCAGAAGCTTCGGCTGAACATTTTCATAACTCTCCATTGGGAGACCGCGGAGGTGTGGGAAACGCTGAGACAATTCTCCGTAGTTGAGCTGCTGACTGGGCAGAAATAGACAGCTGACTGTCCTGGCTTGACGAAGATCGAACTTCTCAGAACCACACTTCCCTGATATTCCCAAGTTCACCTCCTGGGACCTGGACTCATTCCGCTTAACGTTACCTGTCCACTGGAGAGTTAAAGCTTTCACGGGACCTTTTACACCCAGCTGCTTCGCAACGTTGTCTTCCAGCAGGGTGATTTCCGAACCTTCGTCGATGAAAGCGAATACCGACACGCTTCTGCCTTCGTTGTATAGGATGACAGGCAGTATGCGGAACAAGGCTTTCGGTGAAGGTGTATGGGTAGAAGAATAATTGACATGGTGTGTCGATGAAGGAGAGTGAAGAAGAGTATGGTGCTTCAGTCGGCACCCATCTACCGCACAGCCTTGCCATGACTTGCAAGGCCATTTGCCGTGGCTGTTCAGACATGTTCTGCATAAGCCCTTCTTCTGAATAGTCTTCCACCGCTCGTCGACGTTCAGCTCTTTAAACTGAGAGCAATCCGCCGCCCTGTGACCTTCGCGAGTACAGACACCACAGATTTTAGTCGGCTTCCGAGGTTGTCCTGACGAATTCGGTTTATTGATTGGACTATCGCTTTGCGAATGTGCATGGATCCCGGCACTCTCCCTTCCTTTCTGCTTTTCGTGCTTATACGTTTTCTCGTGGACTGGAAGCTCGAAGCTCACCGCACTCGCTGCGTTGACTTGCTTTTCCATGAAGCGCCCAAAGGTCTCTAAGTCTGCCAACGGTTGTTGGCCCTTGAAGGAAGCCCACTCCATTTTCATCGAGCCTGGGAGCTTATCTACCAACTCCTGCATCATCATGGGGTTCGTGAGATGTTGCTGTAACTGCGCCGCCCGAAGATGATCGACAAAATTGCCAACTGCCAAACCGAACTCGATAACCGTTTCCAATTTGTCTTGTCTTGGACCTGGTGTACGACGAACCTTTTCGAGGAGTGATTTGAGTAGCAGCTCTGGTCTACCGTAACGTATACGCAGTGTCTCGATAGCGTGAGGCACGCTCTCTGGCAGCAGAAGTTTGCTGCAGACCGACTCTTTCGCGTGTCCAGTCAGGCACTGCTGAAGCCTAATCAGGTTTTCAGCGTTTGTGTAGCCGCACGCAGCGGTCGACTGTTCATAGCTACTGATGAATATAGGCCAGTCAATTGGGTTGCCATCGAATCTGGGCAACTGTTTCCCAACTACCTGCCGCGCTGCAAGCTGTTGCGACTGAAGAACGACGGATTGTTCAGCCATAGCTGGCTGCTGAACTGGATCTTGCGGAGGCACGATCTCCTGTTGGTATCGATGGGACAGCCGATTCACCTGTGGATTCGAAAAACCAACGTTCTGTGGAGGATACACTGGATAACTTGACCCGGGAATCCCTGCGTATCGCTGAGATGGCTGCTCAATGACTACCGAGAGCGGTGTCGCTTCTGACCGATCATATACACCATGTTGCTGTTCAAGCGCTGTACTATGGGCCGCATCCTGGTTGACAAGGCCGCCGCTGTGCGGATGGCGTAGTTGCTGCTGTACGTATGGATAACACAGCTGCGCGGAAAGTTGGCGGTGCACAGCCTGATTAGTACGCAGCATCGGTTGTATGTGAGGCTGGGAGTTCGCTACGTATCGTTGGAACGGTTGCACGACAATTTCTGACCGAGCTTGCTGTAGCGTTTGGGACAAGCTTCCCACCTGCATACCACGGGCCATTTGCGAGGTGATTTGTGCAATCCTGGATTGCGATGTTGGTAGCTGGTATGCCAACGGGTCTTGAGAAACTGTCGGGTGAAGGCCTCTATTAGCTTTTTGTTCCTCCACCATCTTTCCCAAAGATCTTCCATGGGTATGTTGACCTGCTAGCCAACTCTTCACCTTCTCTCGTGAATCTGGAAGTGAGCTCGTACTGCTGCCGCATCCGCTTCCGGCCTCCGACATCCGCTTGATTAGCTCATTCTTCTTCTCGACCGATTCCCTCCGAATCAATTGCTGTTTCGCCAGCAACGCCCGTTGTTCGTCCAGCTTTCGCTGGCGGAGACGTCGTTCTTCCTCTATCAGTTGCTTCTTCTCCTCGATCTGACGCTGTTCTTCTTCCAGTTCCATTCTCTTCAGCTCTTCCTGCTCCTTCAGCTCCTGTTCCTTCATCTCCTTCTCTTCCTCGATGACCTTCATTTGGGCCTCCAGGGCGGCTGCCCGAGCACTGGAAGTTTGGCTCGCAGGGATCGAAGCAATCTTCGAGCCTTTCCTCGAAGCTGATCTTCCACCGGATTTGGCGGACCGATTGTCAGCTTTCAGCTGTTTCCCGCGCTTAGATTTATCGGCACTCACCTTGGCTATGCAATCATTGCATACATACTGCCGATCCTTGACGGTTTCATCAACGCCCGCACACGTGAAGTGTTCCCACAACTGGCACTTGTCGCAGGCAACCATCTGGGAATCCGCCGAGTCAGGACGGTTGCAGGTTTTGCAGTTGGACACCGTCTTACCGTGACCTCCATCCATTGCGCCTATCCACGTACAAAAATTCTTAAAGAAATGTACGGATGATTTCTCCAAAATCTCGGAAGCAAACCAGCTATTTTGCGTTTGGTAAGCTTTAAGCTGAAAATAATTTATATTTAATAATTTGTTCACACTTCTCTACGTTACATCTTACAATTTTTGGTGAACCTTGGCAATGTAATTCAAAATACAGTATAATGTTTTTTCGACCGTCACTGTTGGGTTTGATCTGCGTGTAAAGGGTAGCCTTAAGGTTAGATTTGAGGTTTTATATCATAATTTTACATACTCACGGTCGATTTTAATTACTGGGTTTTGTCTTCGTTGTACGAAGAGTATTATTAAGAAAAGTAGTTTTAGTTGCACGTAAACCTAGATTTAAGATCAATTCAATTACTATAAGGCAATTCATTCTCACATGTTTGTTTACCTGTGCACGTAAATAATTACTTTAATTTTAGGAAGATTTAAACCAGTTAGCACTGATCCGCACTGATCTAACTGATGAAATGATGTTGCGTTACTTAAACTAAGAAGAGAAATGAATTTAACAGTTGAAGAATAGTTATTTTAAATATTAGAAATAAAAGGTACCGAAAAGTATGTCACAATCTCACTTTGGATTTTTAGATTTCTATTGTGTTCTTATTTCCTAGTTTGTTGACGTCTGGTCATTTGGTGGTCATTGTGTTCGCCGCATCGTAGTGTGCGGCTATCGGTGGCGTGGTTTGCTGATGGACCACAAGTAATTGCCTCATCGGTCATAATGACACAGTGGTGGGGATCCGCATCGTAACAAGTATCATACAGGCGTATCTACAATGATCGATTTCTCTTCTGATTATTCCGGGAAATACGACCAATATTCGGATGATCTCTCGATGTGTTTCGGAAAATGAGACTAGGACTAGCTTCTAAAACAACAAAAACAACCGAGAATGGTTTGCTGGTCAAGTTATTAACCGAAGAGAAAATCGATAAAGAGAAATCGATCATTGTAGTTACGCCCCTATGATACTAAGCGCGAGACTCAGACTGTTCGGTCTTGGTGACGAGCGTGTTGCCTTTCTCGCGCTTGGCACCTACTCTTTTACGCCTTCTTGGTTTGGCGTCCCTGACTTCCTCGATCTGCGGCTTTTTCTTTTTTCTCTTCCGCTCAACCTTCGTCCAAGGGGGGTCCTCACCTTGGTCACCCTACTCTGTGGTTGCGGAGGTCCTAACAACAGTCACAACCCCCTGTTCCCATCCTTCTGAGACGAGTCAGCCTTTTCAGGCCCATCCTTCCCAGCTTTCCGGGACACCAGGCTGGGGTTCGACTTGCCGGTATCGCTGCCGTCCTTCGGGGTTAATATCCTCTCAGGCACCACCTGACAACTCCTCACCTGACGGCTGCCTCACCCGCTTCTGCGTGTGCCTATCACGAACAGTCGCATCCGCCACACCTTTTGGACTTCCTGCGAAAGTGAAGGCCTCCGTCTTAACTTAACGTAAACTTTACTTTCACCGGTTCCACCACTGCTACAGTCTTCACGAGTCTCACGTGATCCTGCTTGGCATCGTCCAGCGACTTACGAAGTCGCAACAGGGCCGTTTTCAGGTCCTTACTTATGTTAGACTTCGTGGACGCAAAGTCTATGATCTTGCAAAGCTGCTGCTCAGCCACCTCGATCGCGGGGATTCCTTCTCTCTTTTGGTTGATGGCCCTCAACAGCTACGCTCGGTCTGGTCCATCCAGTATCTCCACCGGCTGGCTTGCCGGAGAATGGATCGGAGTTCCCACGCTGGAGCTGCGTGCGCACTACGCAGCATCCCGCTCCTACCACCTCGCTTCTCCTTACCGGAGACCACGCCAACCCACTTCTTGCGAAGGAGTTAGCCTCGTCACTTCCACTACCACCTACTCGATTTTGATTTTGATTTGAACTTTTCATGCTTAATAGCACGAGTTGTACGGGAAAAGAGGTCCAACACGCCAGTGCCCTGCATTAACGCGGCAAGGGACGAAATACTGTGGGGGTGTCCAGGTACCCCACATGCTCCGTTAATGATCGAGCATCTTTTTCACCCCTTCGATCACTCATTGCTCGGCACGGGTCATTTGACACCATGAATTGGGGTTACCCCGTTCGGTGGACTGCAATGATGATGCTTCGGTGTTGACACCGGTAATACTTCGACCCTTGGCTAACAATGTAGAGATGTTGGTGGGTAGCTCAACAACTGTTAAGATGAGCATTTGACGGTCATCATAACCATTAACGGAACAAGAAGGCACAAAGCTATAACCTCAAACACAATCCTTCCCACAAAGGATCCTCGAAAAATGTTTCTTTATTCTTATCAAGCCCGTGCCAAACTGATGGGCATTTGCAAATAATGCAACAAAGCCTTACAGAATACATTTTTTCCCATCCGAAACCATATTGACGACAGCAGTAGGTATAAGAAAATTCCTAAACCTTAACTCGAAAAGCAACAAGAACCCCTTTCCCAGCCAAGAACGCTGACGAGCATAACTCCCACGGCAGCAGTTTTTCCCAGGAAGACTTACAAATTTGCCTGCCCAGGGAAAACGGTTGCTGGTCGGTCCCGAGCGGCGATAACATCGACATTATGAGTGATTATATTTCCGGCCAACCAAAGGCACTAAAACCGTGCACATCAAAGCCAAAGCCTCATTCAGAGACTGGGAAAAAACGGCGAACTTTCCCAACCCGGACATTGCTGCAGTTCTGCGGGGCGTTTGGCTTCCACTGCGGGAAGAAAAAAGTCGAAAAGGCAGGCAGCAGCGCTCATCGCTCAATAACAATCCCCGTTGATTGACCCATAAAATTATCTGCCCTTTTTTGTTTTGTCGGTCCACACAGGGACCGCCGGGTGAACCCTTTTCCTGGACAAAAACAAAGACCCACGCGCGCCAACCCAGGTGCCTGCCAAACCACCACCGTCGGAAGGTCGGAATGATGGCGACGACGACGACGACGACGTCAACTGGTTGCCTTTGATGTCGAAGGGAAATATGGCCGACAAATGTCGTCAGCAGCCTTATCAAACTGCGATGGAGGTGGTGGAAGTGGTGGTCTCCGAAGTTATCGATATGAATCGGACGGGTGGAGCCCAGGCAAACGGGAGATAAGTTTTTTTTACGATCTTTAATTCAACTTGTCCGTTCCTCTCGAGGGGGATTTGATTATACCGTGCATGCCGGCTACCCAATAGGAATCAAAATCCAGTTGTTCTTCTGTACTATTCAAGATTAAGTTCTAGTTTACCCTGGCACGGTAAAGGCTGGGTATTCTGCGTAATTCAGATCCCATTGTGATCAACTAGCCTCTGCCCAGCAACTCCTATCTCTACCTCCTCGCGGTACCGGCTGGAAACTATGAGCAACCTTAGGGAAGATCGGGTAACCAACCCTGATGGGAATTTTTGGTCGTAGGCAGACAGGAAAGGGGGGGGGGGGGTTTGCTTCGGCAAATCCGAGCGTCTGTTCTCCAGGAGGAGCGGCTCACAACAGCGTCTGACCCCCATGTTAGGGGCGGCTGATCTACGTCGTAATAAAACATTGTAACGGAAAATCAGCAACAGAATAATACGAACCGAGACCAACGGCAACGACCCAAGCGAACAAAAAGGACTTGCAATTGGAAACTCGGTACGTAGAACTGCCGATCTCTCAACTTCATTGGGAGCACCCTCATACTCGCCGATCTACTGAAGGACCGCGGTTTCGGCATCGTAGCGCTGCAGGAGATGTGTTGGACAAGATCCATGGTGCGAACGTTTAGAGGTAATCGTACCATCTACCAGAGCTGCGGCAACACACGCGAGCTGGGAACACCTTTATAGTGTTGCCGACATGCAGAGGCGCGTGATCGGTTGGTGGCCGATCGACGAAAGAATGTGCAGGTTGAGGATCAAGGGCCGATTCTTCAACTTCAGCATAATAAACGTGCACAGCCCACACTCCGGAAGCACTGATGATGACGAGGACGCATTTTACGCGCAGCTCGAACGCGAGTACAATCGCTGCCCAACCCAACTAACAAAAGTAGCTGCATAAAAGCTTATGGAGCAAACGCTCTTGGAAGAAAGCTCGCATAAGCTCTTATACAGCAAAAATGCTAGTTGGGAAGCCACGACATCACGATCATCATAGGAGATTTGAACGCTCAGGTAGGCCAGGAGGAGGAATTTAGACCGATGATTGGTAAGTTCAGCGCCCACCAGCAAACGAACGAAAACGGCCTACGACTGATTGATTTCGCCGCCTCCAAAAATATGGCCATACGTAGCACCTTTTTCCAAAACACCCTCCCTTATCGTTACACCTGGAAATTACCACAGCAGACGGAATCTCAAATCGACCACGTTCTGATTGACAGACGGCACTTCTCCGACATTATCGACGTCAAGACCTACCGTGGTGCCAACATCGACTCCGACCACTATCTGGTGATGGTCAAACTGCGCCCAAAACTCTCCGTCATCAACAATGTACGGTACCGGCGACCGCCACGGTACAACCTAGAGCGACTGAAGCAACCGGATGTCGGCTCAGCATACGCGCAGAATCTCGAGGCCACGTTGCCAGACGAGGGTGAGCTCGACGAGGCCCCTCTAGAGAACTGCTGGAATACAGTGAAAGCAGCCATCAACGACGCAGCCGAGAGCACTATCGGGTACGTGGAACGGAATCGACGGAACGAATGGTTCGACGAAGAATGCAGAACGGTTTTGGAGGAGAAGAACGCTGCGAGGACGGTAATGCTGCAGCAAGGGACTCGACAGAACGTGGAACGTTACAAACAGAAGCGGAAACAGCAGACCCGCCTCTTTCAGGAGAAAAAGCACCGCCTGGAAGAAGCGGAGTGTGAAGAAATGGAACTGCTGTGCCGTTCCCAAGAAACACGTAAGTTCTAAAAGAAGCTCAACACATCCCGCAACGGCATCGTGCCGCGAGCCGAAATATGCAGGGATAAAGACGGAAACCTCTTGACGGACGGACGTGAGGTGATCGAAAGGTGGAAGCAGCACTTCGATCAGCACCTGAACGGTTTGGAGAACGTAGGCACGGGAGCCCACGGCAACGGAGGAAACGACGACGCCAGTGCAGCGGAGGACGGAAATGACCCAACTCCCACGCTGAGGGAAGTTAAGGATGCTCAAAGCCAACAAAGCAGCTGTTACGCAGCTGAACTCATCAAGATGGGCCCAGAAAAGTTGGCCACCTGTTTGCACCAGTTAGTAGTCAGGATCTGGGAAACCGAACAGCTACCGGAGGAGTGGAAGGAAGGGGTATGGGGGGTGCCCCATACATAAGAAAGCGGCCATTTGGAATGTGAGAACTTCCGTCGTCTGTTGCCTAAACCGAATGAGTTCGTGGGAAGTTATCAAGCTGGTTTCATCGACGGCCGGTCGACAACGGACCAAATCTTCATGGTACGGCAAATCCTCCAGACATGCCGTTAATACCAGGTCCAAACGCATCACCTGTTCACCGACTTCTAAGTGACATACGACAGTATCGCGCAGAGCTATGGAACATCATGGACGAAAACGGCTTTCCTGGGAAGCTGACTAGACTGAATAAAGCAACGACGGACGGTGTGCAAAACTGCGTAAGGGTTTCCGGTGAACTATCCAGTTCATTCGAATCTCGCCGGGGACTGCGACAAGGTGATGGACTCTCATGCCTACTCTTCAACATCGCTTTGGAAGGTGTGATGCGACGAGCCGGGCTCAACAGCCGGGGAACGATTTTCACAAAATCCGGTCAATTTGTATGCTTTGCGGATGACATGGACATTATTGCAAGAACATTTGGAACGGTGACAGAGCTGTGCTCCCGCCTGAAACGCGAAGCAGCAAAGGTCGGACTGGTGGTGATGTTTCAAAAACAAAGTACATGCTGGTAGGCGGAACCGAACACGACCGGATCCGTCTGGGCAGTAATGTTACGATAGACCGCGATACTATCAAGGTGGTGGAGGAATTCGTCTACCTCGGATCCTTATTGACGGCTGACAACAACGTGAGCCGTGAAATTCGGAGGCGCATCATCAGCGGAAGTCGGGCCTACTACGGGCTCCAGAAGAAACTGCGGTCGAAAAAGATTCACCCACGCATCAAATGCACCATGTGCAAAACGCTAATAAGACCGGTGGTACTCTACGGGCAGGAGACATGGACCATGCTCGAGAAGGACCTGCAAGCACTTGTAGTTTTCGAGCGACGCGTGCTAAGGACGATCTTCGGCGGTGTGCAGGAGAACGGTGCGTTGCGGTGAAGAATGAACCACGAGCTCGCTGCACTTTACGGCGAACCCAGCATCCAGAAGGTGGCCAAATCCGGAAGGATACGGTAGATAGGGCATGCCTACAAGAATGCCAGACAACAACCCTGCAAAGCTGGTATTTGCAACTGATCCGGTTGGCACAAGAAGGTGTGGAGCGCAGAGAGCACGATGGGCGGACCAGGTGGAGCGTGACCTGGTGAGCATTGGGCGCGACCAAGAATGGAGAGCGGCAGCCACAAACCGAGTATTGTGGCGTACTATTGCTGATTATGTCTTGTCTTAAATGTGATGTTGAACAAATAAATGTATGTATGTATGTTCTAGTTTACCCTCGGTTAAGGAATAGTTATAAAAATATTTTAAATTAGAACATCAAAGCCTAGAATCATTTTTACCGCAGTACAATTTGAACTAATTAGAAAAGGTTAAATTTCGGGTAAATTCATTATCAATTTGTTCGTACACTGCAAACCACTTAGCTCAGAACAACCTTCCACAAGACACGGAAGATTTCCGTCAATTAAGGCGAAACTGGAGGCTTTTCCGTTGGGAACAGCGTGCGCTATGAGCGGATTCAAATTTTCTTGGTAGTAGTGAGGTGCTTGAAATGCGAAAATGGGGAGTATTGTAATCACGCCGATATTTGAACAACAAAAACAAGTTGAACTGATTATACTTTTTAAATCAATAAACAAATAAACAAATAAACAAATAAACAAATAAACAAATAAACAAATAAACAAATAAACAAATAAACAAATAAACAAATAAACAAATAAACAAATAAACAAATAAACAAATAAACAAATAAACAAATAAACAAATAAACAAATAAACAAATAAACAAATAAACAAATAAACAAATAAACAAATAAACAAATAAACAAATAAACAAATAAACAAATAAACAAATAAACAAATAAACAAATAAACAAATAAACAAATAAACAAATAAACAAATAAACAAATAAACAAATAAACAAATAAACAAATAAACAAATAAACAAATAAACAAATAAACAAATAAACAAATAAACAAATAAACAAATAAACAAATAAACAAATAAACAAATAAACAAATAAACAAATAAACAAATAAACAAATAAACAAATAAACAAATAAACAAATAAACAAATAAACAAATAAACAAATAAACAAATAAACAAATAAACAAATAAACAAATAAACAAATAAACAAATAAACAAATAAACAAATAAACAAATAAACAAATAAACAAATAAACAAATAAACAAATAAACAAATAAACAAATAAACAAATAAACAAATAAACAAATAAACAAATAAACAAATAAACAAATAAACAAATAAACAAATAAACAAATAAACAAATAAACAAATAAACAAATAAACAAATAAACAAATAAACAAATAAACAAATAAACAAATAAACAAATAAACAAATAAACAAATAAACAAATAAACAAATAAACAAATAAACAAATAAACAAATAAACAAATAAACAAATAAACAAATAAACAAATAAACAAATAAACAAATAAACAAATAAACAAATAAACAAATAAACAAATAAACAAATAAACAAATAAACAAATAAACAAATAAACAAATAAACAAATAAACAAATAAACAAATAAACAAATAAACAAATAAACAAATAAACAAATAAACAAATAAACAAATAAACAAATAAACAAATAAACAAATAAACAAATAAACAAATAAACAAATAAACAAATAAACAAATAAACAAATAAACAAATAAACGAATAAACAAATAAACAAATAAACAAATAAATAAATGAACAAACAAATGAGTTAGTGAATAAATAAATGAAAAGAATGAACTAAATAATAAATAAATAATAATAATAAATAAATAAATTGAATAAGTGAAGAAATAAACAAATAAATGAAGAAATAAATAGATTTAAAAAAATGTAAAAAATATAATGAAGAAAAAAATGAATAAATAAATAAATAAACAAATAAATGTGAATTACTAAATAAATGTATGAAACGATATATATATATACCAATATATAAATAGATAAATAAAAAGTTAATAAACAAATGAATTAATGAATAACAAATAAATTAATAAATAAATAATTTAAAAATCAATAAATAAATAAATTGATAAATAAAAATTAAAGAAATAAATATGTTAATGAATAAATAAATCAACAAATGAATCAAAAATAAATAGATAATTAAAAATATAACCTTTTTTCTCCTGGATTTTTTTTCAGAAATTTCATCTGAATTCTTCTATAGATTCTATCCTGAAGTTTTAAAAGAATTTGTTAATGATATTTTCAATTCTTCTACGATTTTTTTCGTATTTTTTTATTTTTAAAGTAATTTCTCCAAGCATTGTACATAGGTTTCCTATGGACTTTTTTCAAGAGATTCAATCCCGAAGATCCTTCAAGAAACATTTGGCTTCCTCAAGGAGTTCTCCCGGATCATTTTTATTGGAGTCAAGTAAATCTAACCATTGATATGAGGAGTGAATAGAGCTGATACTGCTGAAGCGGTAAGCGCGCGTGTATTTCGGGGATTCTTTTTGGGAATCCTTTCCCCTTTCTAAAATAATCTCCCCCAGGAAATCTTTCAAGGATTCCTCCTGGAATTTCTTCAGTAATTCATCCTGGAATTCCTTCGGGAATTCCTCATGAAGTTCCTTAGAGGATTGCTCCAGGAACTCCTTCATTGATTCCTCCTGAATTTCCATCGCAATTCCAGTAGGAATCCCCGAACGAATTCTAGGAGGAATTTCCGAACGAATTACAGGAGGATTTCCTAAAAAAAAGTTCTAGAGCACTCCTCCAAGGTTGATGATTTGAAATCGATTTTTGTTCTATTTTTAAGCAAAGTCGCTCACTTCACGCATCTCATTCTCCGCAATCAATGCTCCGATTGAGCTGAATTTTTTACTGTAACTGGCCTACATATGATATGTCAAATAAACGTTGAGAAAGAATTTTTAAATTGTTTTTTTTTTTCTCATTGAAAACAATACATTTCTTCGTATATTTTTGAAAATTTTGCTAAAATTTAGGGAGATCGTCCCCAAAACTCGCAAATATCTTAAATTTCATCAATCTGAAGCAAAACCTGTATTCAGATGATCGAATGGTATTATATTTAGCCTTTTATTTATGGAAAAAGATTTAAAATTGGTTGAACAAAACGCAAGATATTTGAATTTTATTAAATTCTATATTTTAAAAAGTTGTAAAACTCGATATTGAGCTAAAACTCAAAAACTGTTCTACTTTAAATTTTTTGAAGCATGGATTCGAAATCAGCGCTAAATTATGCTTCTAAAATTTTGGTCGTTAACAGTAGTTCACGACTTTCGTTTTATTTTGTAAACTAGTGTATCCCTTAGGGATTCCTCCTGGAATTACTTCGGGAACTCCTCCTGGAATTCCTGCAGATATTCCTCCTAGAATTCGTTCGAGGATTCCTTCTGAAATTCTTAGAGATTCTTCCTGTAGTTTCTTCGAGGGTTCTCCCTGGAATTCCTTCGGGCTGGCTACTAGAGTTCCGTCGGGGATTGCACCTGGAATTCGATTAGGGATTCTTTCTTGGAATTATTTTGGGGATTCTTTCTGAAATTTCTTCGGGGACTACTTCTGAAAATTCTCTCGGAAATTTTCGGGGGTTCTTCTTGTAATACTTTCAGGGACGCCTCCTGAAAATTCTTCGGAGATTTCCCCTGTAAATCTTTCAAGGATTCCTCATGGAATTCGTTCGGGGATTTCTTTTGAAAATTCTTCGGGGATTTCCATTGAAAATCCTTTGGTGAATTTTCTTGAAAATCGTTCGGGAATTCCTCCCGAAATTTCTTCCTGGAGTGGCTTCAGGGATTCCCTGAAATCCTGGAATACCGTTTGGGATTCCTACTGAAATTTATTCGAGGACTCCTCCTGGACTTCCTTTTGAGATTACTTCCGGGAATTTCTCCTCTAATTCGTTTGGGGGATTGTTCCTGGAATTCTTTCGGGGATTCCTACATGAACTTCTTCGAGGATTCTCCCTGATGAAAGATTCTCTCTGGATCCCCGTTCGGGGACTTTTCTTGAAAATCCTTCGGTGATTTCTACTGAAATTTCAGCAAGGATTCCTCCTGGAATTCTTTCGAGGATTTCTCCTGGACCTTCTTCAGAAAATCCTTCTGAAATTCGATCGGGGATTCCTCCTGGAATTCTATCGAGGACTACTTCTGGAAGCCCTTCGAAGATTCTTTCTGGATTTCCTTCTGGGATTCTTCCTGGAATTCCAGAAGGATTTCCTGAAGAAAGACCAGGAGAAATCCTCGAACGAATTCCCGTAGGAATCCCTGCAGAAATTCCAGTAGGAATCCCTGAAGGATTTTCAAGAAAAGACCCAGAACAGGGATCCTGGGGAAATCTTTCATCAGCAGGAATCCCCGAAAGAATTCCAGAAACAATCCTCCGAACGAATTAGAGGAGAAATTCCCGTAAGAACTCCAGGAAGAATTCCCGAAGGACTTTCAGGAGTATTCCTTGATGGAATTTCAGGAGGACTCTCTGAAGAACATTCTGAAGGAATCCCCGAAGGAAGTCCAGGAGGAGTCCTCGAATAAATTTCAGAAGTAATCGCAAAAGGAATTCCAGGAAATTCCAGGAATTAGGGGTTCCTTGAAGTCATCCCAGGAGGAAATTCTAGGAGGAATCTCCGAAGGATTTCCCAAAAAAATCCCAAAGAATTTTCAATAGAAATCCTCGTACGAATTCCATGAGGAATCCTTAAAAGATTTCCAGGGAGAGTCCCCGAAGAATTTTCAGGAGGCATCCCCGAAAAAATTACAAGAGGAATCCCCGAAGAAATTTCAGGACGATTCCCCGAAACAATTTTAGGAGGAATTCCCCAAAGAATTCCAAGAAAGAATCCCTTAGCACATTCCAGGTGCAATTCCCGAAGTAACTCTAGGAACAATCCCGAAGAAATTCCAGGAATATCCCTCGAAGAATCTACAAGAAGAATCTCTAAGAATTTCAGCAGGAATTCCCAAAGAAATTTCAGAAGAAATCTCCGAACGAATTCCAGAAAGAATTCCCGGAGTAATTCCAGGAGGAATCCGAGAAGTAATTCCAGGAAAAATCCCAGAAGGATGTTCAGAAGGAATTCTTGAACGAATTTTTGGAGGAATATCCACAGGAATTTCAGGAGGAATCCCCGAATTCCAGGAGGAATTCCAAAAGGACTATTAGTTTTAGTCCCCGAAGAAATTCCAGGAGGGATTCCCGAATGATTTTCAGAAGGATTTCCTGGAATTCCTAGATTAAATCCAGAAGGAATTCCAGAAGTAGTCGCTGTTGGAATTCCAGGAGGGATCGCCGAAAGAATTCCCCATGGAGTGTCAGGAGTATACCTTGAGGTAATTCCAGGAGAAATCCCCGAAGAAATTCTTGGAGGAATCCTCGAAGGAGTTCCAGAAACCATCTACGAAGGTGCAATTTCCGGGATAAACACTCGAAGAAATACTGGAACAATCTCAAAGAACTCCAGCAGAAATCACCAAAGGAATTCCAAAGAAAATTGATGAGGAATCCCCTAAAGATTTCTAGGAGAAATCATAAAAGGACATACAGTCGTAATTCTCGCAAGAGCTACAGGAGGAATCCTCAAAGGAATTCTAGAAGCAATCTCCTAAGGAATTCCATGAGGAATTCTCGATGGAAGTGCAGGAGGAATCCTTGAAAGAGTTTCAGACAAAATCTTCTAAGAAATTCCAGGAGGAATCTTCGAAAGGTTTCCAGAGGGAATCTTTCCAGAAAAGGGAAAGGATTTGCATGAGGAATTCCCGAAGCAATTCCAAAAGCAATCTCCAAAGGAATTCCATTCCTGGAATTTCTTCGAAGAATTCTCCTGGAATTACTTCAGGGATTCCTTCTGGACTTCCATTGAGAATTCATCATGGAATAACTTTGGAGATTACATCTGGAATTCTTTCGAGATCCTCCCCACCCCTAAGGTCTTTTTATGATTCCTTCTAGAAATCTTTTGGGGATTCCTCATCGTATTCCTTAGAAAATTTTCTTTGGAATTCCTTTGGTGATTCCTGCTAGAATTCTTTGAAATTCTTCCTGCATTCCTTCGAGGGTTGTGTCCGGAGTTTCTTCAGTGATTAACTCCTGGAAATCCTTCGAGGATGGCTTCTAGAAATGCTTCGAGGATTCCTTCAGGTTTTCCCTGAATACTCCTCCAACTCCTTCGGGGATTCTTCCTGGAATTTCAACAGCGACTACATCTTCCTTCGGAGATTCATCCTGAAGTTCGCTCAGAGATTCTTCTTCGGAATTCCTTCGATGATTGAAATTCCTTCGGGTTTTTTTCTTGGAATTCCTTTGTGGATTCCTCCTGGAATTCCTTCGGGAATTGAAGTTCCTTCGGGGATTGCTCCTGGAACTCCTTCATGGATTCCTCCTGGTGTTCATCGGAATTCCAGAAGGAATCCCCTAACAAATTCCAGGAGGATTTCCTAAAGGAAGTCCAAGAGAAATCCTCGTGGGAATTCCAGCAGGATTTTCATGAGAAATCCTCGAAGGATTTTCAAGAAAAATCTGCGAATGGGGATGCAGGAGGAATCCTTCCAGAAACATTACAACGGAAAGGCCCGAAAACTTTTCAGGAGGCAACCCTGATCGAATTTCAGGAGAAATCTCTGAAGGATTTCTGGGAGTAGTTCCGAAAAAAATCCAGGAGGAATCTCCGAAGGCATTTAAGGAGTAATCCTCGAAGGAAAATCAGGGGGATTTCCTGAAGGAAGGCTGGGAGGAATCGTCAAATAAATTTCAGGAGGAATTCAATCAGGAATTCCAGGAGGAATCCCGAAGGAATTCCAGGAAGAAGCCTCGACGGAAAAAAAAAGAAGAGTTTCAAAGAATTCTAGCAGGAATCCTGAAAGGAATAGCGGGAATAGCATGAGGAATTCTCGAAGTAATTCCAGAATATAGTCCCCGAACGAATTCTAGAAGGAATCTCCACAGGAATTTCAGGAGGAATCCCCGAAAGGCTTTTAGTTGTAGTCCCCGATGGAGTTCTAGGAGAAATTTGTGAACGAATTTCAGTAGGATTTCTTGCAGAAATTCCAGGAGAAATCCCCGAAGGAATTTTAGTAGGAATGCCCGAAGGATTTTGAAGAAAAATCCCCGAAGAAATATCAAGAGAAATTCCCGAACAAATTCCACGGAATAGATTTCCAGGGGGAATCTTTCCAGAAAAGAGAAAGGATTTCCAGGAGCAAATCTCCGAAGAATTTTCAGGAAGCATCCTCTAAGAAATTCCAGGAGGAATCGCCGAACGAATTCCAGGAGGAATTCCAGAAGAAGTCTTCGAAAGAATTTCGGGAAGATTCTCTGAATGAATTCCAGGAAGAATCCCCGAAGAATTACAGGAAGAATCTCAAAGAATTCCAAAGAAAATTTAATGAGAAATCCACAAAAGATTTATAGAAGGATTCATGGACAGGAGGAATACTCGAAGGAATTCCAGAAGCAATTCCCAATGGATTTCCATGAGGAAATCTCGATGGAAGTTCAGGAGAAATCCCTGAAGGAATTCCAGGGAAATCTCCAAAGAAATCCCCGAAGGATTTCCTGAAGTAATCCCCCAAAAAATTCCTCCTAGAATTTCTTCGAAGATTTCTCCTGGACTTCCATCGAAAAATTCTCATGGAATTTCTTTGGGAATTGCTTCTGGAATTCCTTCGAGAATTCCTCCTGTAAGTCCTTCAATGATTCCTTCTATAAATCTTTTGGGGATTTCTCATCAAGTTTCAAAAGAAAGATTCGCCCTGTAATTTTTTCAAAAATTCCTCCTTCAATTTCTTCAAGGATTTCTCCTGGAATTTCTTCGAAGATTTCGCCTGATATTCCTTCAGGTATTCTTCCAGTACTTCCATCAAGAATTCCTCACGGAATTCCTTTGGCAATTGCTTATCGAATTCCTTCGAGGATTCCTCCTGGAACTCTTGCAAGAATTCACCCTGTATGCCATTTTATGATTCATCCTAGAAATCTTTTGGAGATTTCTCAACAAATTTCTTGGAAAATTTTCTGTGGAATTACTTTCACGAGGATTTTTCTAGGAATTTCTTCGGGGATTCTTCCGTCAAAGATTCGATCAAGGAATACTCCTAAAATTCCATGGGAGATTCTTCCTGGCATTCTTCCGGAGTTTCCTCCTGAAATTCCAACAGGAATTCATCCTGGAATTTCTTAAAGTAAAGGAATCTTTGTGGAATTCGATCAGGAATTCTTCCTGGAATTCCTTCGGAGACCACAACTAAAAGTCTTTCTGGGATTCCTCCTGGAATTCTGTCTAGGATTTCTCATGGAATTCAGATATTCCTTCTGGAATTTCTGCGAATAATCCACCTAGAATTCGTCAGTGATTCCTTCTGGAATTCGTTTGGAGATTCCTGCTGAAAATTTTTGAGATTCTTTCTGTAGTTTCTTCGAGGGCTCTTCCTGGAATTCCTTCGGGATTGCTCCTTGAGTTACACCAGGGATTGCTCCTGGAAATCACTTAGGGATTATTTCTTGGATTTTTTTCGGGGATTCCTCCTGGAGTTCATTCAGGAATTTATCATGGAATTTCTTCGAGATTCTTTTTGGAATTCTTTCGGGGATGCCTCCTGAACATTATTCAGGAATTTTACCTGGAAATCTTTCAAGGATTTCTCATGAAATTCGTTCGGTGATTTCTTTTGAAAACTCTACGGGGATTTCTATTGAAAATTCTTCGGAGATTCCTCCTGGAATGACTTCGGGGATTTCTCCTGGAATTCCATCGAGGACTACAACAAGAAGTCCTTCGGGAATTCTTCCTGGATTTCTGTCGAGGATTTCTCCTCGAATTAGTTTGACGGATTGTTCCTGGAATTGTTTCGGGGATTCCTATATGAATTTCTTCGCAGATTCCTCCTGAAATTCCTTCGCAAGATATTTTAATTTTAGTAAATTTTATATTTTAAAAAATTGTAAAACTCGATATTGAGCTAAAACTAAAAAACTGCTCTACTTAAAATTTTTTGAAGCACGGTTTCGAAATTGTGCTTCAAAAACTTTGGTCGTTGACAAAAGTTCACAGCTTTCGTTTTATTTTGTAAACTAGTGTAATCAATTATTTTCCAGTTGAAATTTTCGTCACTATTCCAAAGATTTTCTCAGAAATTCTTCCAGATATTCCTCGGATAGTTCTTTAGATTTCCTCATAAAATTGATTAAGAAAATATTCCAGGCATGTTCTTCAAATGTTCCCTTGGTTGGTTTCTTGCAAAGTTACGACAACAAATTGCTTCTAGGAATGATTCTAAATATTTCCTCTGTAATTCTTCAAAAGATTCATCTTAAAATTCTTAAAAAGACTCTTCCAGTTATTCCTTTTGAAAATCTACAACAAAGTCCTCCACAGATTCCAGAAAGAATTTTTCGAGCTACTTTCAAAAATCCTCCAGAAATCTTCCTAGGAACTCATATACTGATTCATGCAACATTTTCACAATAGTTCCCCTACACATTCATTTGAAGCTTCATCTGGGAATTGTTTATTTTTTTCCAGGAATTATTCTAAATATTCTTCCGAAATAACTTTCGGATACATATTAATAAATTCCTTCTGAAACTCCTGTGGAACTCCCCTCGAGACTTTCTATAAGGGTTGCTTCTAAGATTTCATCAGGAATTCTTTCTGTTGTCCTTCATAAATTCCTTTTGAAATGCTTCGTCCATTCTTCGAAATTCTTCCATAAACTTCACCATATCTTCTCTATGAGTTCTAAGAATTGCTTCAGACATCCTAACGGAAAATAATCCTGAGAATTATCTTTATTTCTAAATTTTTAGCCCGGGGCTAGTTCGTCTCCGGGCCCACAGCTTTAATTCCCTTGCTAAGGAAGAACATACATTTTGTGAGTATGTCGCGAGTGGGATTTGAATTCAGGTCCTGGGCGTGATAGTTTCAACCATCATACCAGGTCCACGCTGTCCAGACACTCTAGTAGAGAATTCTCCGTACGGTCCTCAAAATGTTTTCCCTGGAATTACTCTAGAGGTTCTTTCATCCCGAAGAAATTTAACAAAAACTTCCTGCAAAGAATCAATCACGATTTGTTCCAGAAATACTCCCGTGTAACCACCAGAGACTGCTCAACAGATGTTTGCAAATCTCCAAAGAAACTCCTAGAGGTATTTCTGCAAAAATTCAAAGAGGAAACAGTGTAGCGATCACATGGACATACTCTTGAAGGTATTCTTAGAAGAACCTTTCGAGAATAATATTGACAAAATTTTTTAGGTACTTCTGGAGGAATCCTGAAGAACTGCTTGCGGAAATGCTATTGGAATGTGTAGATGAGTTCCTTGACTTCGTGGTGAAGGAATCTCTGGAAGAATTCTTGTCGAAGTCTTTGGAATTAAAATCAAATGAAATCGAACTTTTTGAAATATCTGAAGGAGTTCCTGGAGGGATTTCCGGAGGAGTCCCTTTTCCACAAGGAATTTGAATTATTTCTGAAAGAATCGCTTTAGGAATTCCTTGTTGGAGGATTTGTATGAAAAAAAACTTCTAGAAGAACATTGATTGCTGGAAAATTTTGAAACAATACCTGGAGGCATTTCAAATGAATCTCCTAAAAAATTTTTGAAAGAAGGACACTCTGGAGCAACTACAGTAGGCACTCTCTTCCTGAAGGAAGCTTTCAGAAACCCCCGAAGAAATCACTGGCGAAATCTTTGGTGGAATCTCCTGATTGAATTCTGGAAGATCCTTTGGACGAGCTTCCGGATGAACCTCTTGAAGAATTATTGGATAACTTAAAGAACTACTGGCGGAATTTCTTGAGTTATTCCTGAGAGAACTTCTACAGAGGAATCGCTTACGAAATCTCTGGAAGAGTTTCTGGCTGAATCTCTGAGAGAACACTGAACGAGTTCCTCTGGTGGGAATTTCTGAAGGATATTGAGGGATAGGAGAAAGAATTCTTGGAAGAATATTTTCCTAGACAATTCTCAGATAAAGCTCTGGATGAATTATATGTTGTTGGAAGAATCTCTGAATGAGTTCTTATAAATGTTTATGAAGGAATTTCTGAAAGTAGCTTGGTAAGTGCTTCTTGTGGACTTGTTGGAGGATCTCCTGAAGAACTTTCTGGTAGAATTTTAAAAGGAATTCATGGTGGAATCTCCAAAGGAATCACTTTGAATCTTTAAAGAATACCAGAGTATTTCTTTTGTATAGTTTCTAGAAGAATAGAGTTTTGATATCTCGCTTCAAGAGTTTCTTGTAGTATCTTTGCAAGAAAACCCAAAAGAGGTACTGGAGAAATTCCTCAAAAATCTCTGGGACAATATTTAGAAAAAGCCGAAAAAATTCTTCGAGGAATCTCTGGAAGAGATTCTGAACAAATCTTGGAATAATTCAATGAGATTTTCTTTAAGGAAATGCATAAGAAAAACTCTGAAAAAACTGTCTTGCTAGATCTGGAATTCTTGGAGAATCCTATGGCAGAATCGCTAAAAAAAACTTTGGGCGACAGTGTTAAAAAAACCTGTCTGAAATTGTCTGAAAGGGTCTATTGATAAATGTCCAATGAAATAATTCGTGATGAAATCTCGTGATGAAATACTGTAAATATCTATGTAGGAATTCTTGGAACAATCTTTAAATCGTGAGAAAAATAAACTGTGAAGGAATATCTATAAAAACCACTGAAGAATTTATGGGTGAATTTCTGTAGCAACCTTTTGAGTATTTTTGGAAGAATACTCGGAAGAATAACTGAAAGATTTTTTGACAGAATATACTAAAAGATCCTTTGAAAAAATATCGTTGCAAAATATTAAACGAATATCTGGGAATCTCTTATACCTGGGAGCACCATCTTGTTTCAAGTATCCTTAACTTATTCAAAATGGACTTTTCATGTCTTCCGACATCGTCGGTTTTTTCTCATGACATAAACCTTGCCCTTTAGAAACCCCGGCTTCTTGTTCTCTTCCACTTTCTTTGGATTTCCCACTTCT
Source organism: Aedes albopictus (assembly GCF_035046485.1). Lineage (NCBI taxonomy): Eukaryota > Metazoa > Arthropoda > Insecta > Diptera > Culicidae > Aedes > Aedes albopictus. The sequence goes on along the minus strand of NC_085138.1, from coordinate 295,618,881 downwards.
TGTTCAAACCATAATTTTCCTTCAAAATCCATAGCTGCATTCTTGAAACTTCATTATCCTGTCTGGTTTCTCTCAATTCAATATTTACCTTGGTTCAATTTATTTTGATATTTATTATTTCAGAAATATTTCTACCCTCATACGCACTCTAGAAATTTATATTGATCCCAAAAGTCATGATATGGGGAAACTTACACTATTTCTTCAGTTTTGTTGTCTTCGTCCTGAGGTTTTTTTTTATCAGAGTGGGCCTCTAATCATTCCCAACCAAGCTGAATTATATAACCGTTTCACGCAATTTGGCCGACATAACCCCCATGACGAAGAGAACAAACCTGCCGATAATACCCAAAGCTACACTATTTACAAAAACTTAGACTTGAAGACACAAAACTCAAATATGAATTTATTTGGTCTACTTACTTTATGAAATTAGAATAACTAGCGACTGTTCGTGGGACTAACATCTAGTTTGCCACGCCCAGCGGCAGTAGCGATACTAGAAGTGTCAAATGAATTTTGTTTATCAAAACAAAAGATGCTCTACAAGATGAACAGTTTAAAATAATCAATTATTACAAGTAAAGTTAATAAAATAATTAAACAACAAAAGTGATTATAGCGCCAGTGGAGTTCTAATATATTTTCATTTTTATGAACGGCCCCTCACAGAAAATGGCTATTCATTATTTGCTTCTAGAATTATGCTTCATGCGGATTCACTAGAATATGAATATTTTAGTTATGTACTACATTGTAGCATTTGCGACAGCAAATAGTGAAACATTCATCCAAAGTAGCCAAGACGCTCAGAAGTTATGAATTTTCAGATATACCATTTGAAAAAAACGAAAAATATCTTCAAATACTCACTCTCACAACACACAGCCGACACGAATGCCACTCTTGTATAAAAGTGTCTTTAATAAACTAATAATAATAATAACAACACACATAACTTTTAAACTGGTTGATAAAAGTTGATTGAATAATCAACAAATTCACATGTTGTTACGTAATCAGCAGCGGCTGACCTACGAATATGTTCATTCTCGATAATGCTAAAAACATATTCAAACATTTTTATTGACCTTGTTACACTTCACTTCTCTAATATGCATCGTTTATGTCCATACAATCAACGATTATGCCAATAGTCAAGAACATGCGCATCATTATTTGATGATGTTTTTTAATATTTCCAAAACATACAGCACAGAGAAAACTAAATCGTACAAAGAGAAAGTTACGATCATGCTTCAGCAAAATGCAACTGCTTTACGTTGGCCGTAGAATTTCATTCATTTATCCCACCCGAGATTCCACCTTCCCGTGTGTTGTTTTTTCGGTCTCCGCTTTGTGCGACGACCAACAAAACCGGTTTTACTTGCTCAGCCGTCCTGCTGCTGCTGGTCCGTTGCTTACTCACACACGCAAGCGCATGAAAACTGCTGTTGTTCACTTGAAAGAAAAATGGTTTTGATGTGGAAAATTACATTTTCCACTAATTATGTCTTCGACAAAAATCTTCCTCTTGAAATTTCAAATCTTTGGACGGGACTCAAAAAAGGGCTTTTCATGTAAACTTTCCGAGATATTGATGCGCAAAGTAAAAATTTGGCTGAAAAAAAGTCATCACAATTTTGTTCAAAAATGGTTTTTGAAAACTGATAATCATTTTCCACAAGTTAAAAAAATCCAGGTGATACCTTGATCATTCCTCTAACTCTGCACGGAGACCGTTTTCAAAAATAATGCTTCATTATTTTTTTAAAAATCATAGAGTAAAAAGTGAGGAAATGCTTCCAGTTTCACCTTAATCACGAAACCGGTACCACGAAGAAACGAAACAGGTTGCGGAAGGTTTACCAGGGATCAAATTCCATTTTAACAACTAACACTAATGTAGAGAAATTACCATCCTCCTTTTCCAAATGAAGATCCTTCGCTGTTTCCCGTGTTAACAAATCCTGGAAATTTGCAAACCTCTCCGAGCAGAGCAGTGCAAAACACAAGCAAGCAACCCATAGCTAGGAGATGTGTTGGTAATAAACCCGTTTACCACATGGGAACCGCTCGCCTTTGTCGTAATCCCCAATAATCCGGTTGCTTTGGGTTCGGCGGCCCGGCTTAGCTGCCTCACGAAACAACACGATTATAATGTGCTGGCCAGCCCAAGAACAACATAAACACGCATATTACGTTCCCAGCTGGGGCGGAAAAGCCACGGTCACTAACCGGCCCACATTGCGGATCTTGAACTGCAGTAGCTCATCGTCGTTTACACCGGGCGACTTTTCCTCGAATCCGGTCCTCAACACCCAGGACACTCTCTCTGGCTCACTACACGGCCGGTTGATCTGAGACGCATAATCTGTTTCAATTAGGCCGACCAATTTATTTGCTCCCTGGAACAATCCTATGCCACACTAGTTGACTGGCTGCTAACGCAGCAACGGGGAGAGGGCATGGTAACGATGCCTTGCGGGCCTTAAATTGTGTTTCGCGTGTTTGCGAACAAGCCACCACTTGACCTTTTCACACGGACTGCGTTGAGGTTGAGGCGTTGGTGGGCGAAGTCGGCTTCTTTCCGTACACACTTAATTTTTATTACCGAGTTCGGTAATTTTTTGACGAGATTTAAACTGCTGAGCACCGAGCTCGTTCAGCAAAAATGCATTGTTTACCTTTTCCATACGATTTTGACAGTTGTTTTACTGAACCTCAGTAAAATCGATTACCGAAACTACCGAGATCGTACTGCTGTTATAATCTCGTCAAAAAAGTACCGAACAGGCAATTCAGAAATAAGTGTGTATACTGTTGTAAATACATAGATTTGGAAATTTCCAAAGCAAACTGTGCACAATAACCGAATATAGCCGCGGGAAGAATTTGGCAATCAGGAAATGTTTGTGTTGCGCCGATAGGAGCTTCGAATGTCGTGCCTTCCGTACACACTTAGATTTTTTTACAGTATACGGTATTTTTTTACCGAATTCTCAACAGCTGAACGTTCGGTAATCCGTTCGGTAATCGAAACAAGTACCGAACATTCGGTACTTGATGTTTTTGAAATGCTGTCACAATTTACCGAATTTCTCCGGTAATTTGAGCTGCAGAATCACCGTAGGATTTCGGTAAATCATTGTTTTGTTTTGGATATTTTACAGATTTTCGGTACTTGTAAAAATGAAAGATGCAGTAGGGTTTAGTAGGTTTTTATTTATCAAATTTTTAATGATATTTTAACATTTTCACAAGCAAACCGCTCCGTTTAAACTTATTTCGTCTTAACATTGGCCCGTTGCTTGCACTTGAAACGAGTTTCCACTCATTGGATCACGAAAACAACTGAAGAGGCTGAAACGGAATGTTTGATTATTAAAATGGGAGAAAGCACGAATAAATTTATGTATGAATATTTACCCAACTCCAGCCACTAATGCGATGCTCCGTTTAGCATTATCGTATTTCTCTGGTCACTAAACTAGTTTTTTAGAGGGCACTAAACTTAGAACTACAGAAACCGACATGAAAATGTAATCTGTCACCAATTTGACACTTCGCAATCGTTGCTCGCAACTTTACGGAATTTCGGTAAACTTGGGTCTGGTTTACAAACTTTTCGGTACTGTTTCTTACAGTATATGGTAAAAACACGATTTTACAGTGTGTACGGTAAATTATTTGACAGATTATGCTGTCACAGTATCAAATCACAAACGAATCGGTAACCAATTTACCGAACTCTTGTAAAATAAATTATGATTACCGAAAACCGGTAGTTTTTTCACTTTACCGATTTTTTCCAGCAAAATATTTACCGAACAGCGAAATAGAATCTTAGTGTGTAGTATAGAGTTGGCAACGGAAATACTTGATGTTGGTAAACACCATTTTCGTCCTAATTTTGATTCAAGCCTAAGGCTGAAATTTGAGATTTTTTTTAATTGTTTAGGTACAAAACCAATCTACGTTTCATTTCAGATTCCAAATTGGCGTAAACAATTAAACGATACGAGGAATGGCAGCCTATTTATAGCACCCATAAACAAATAGAAACGCTCCATAGAAAATCAAAAAGTGCTCCATAAAGAAAGAACATATGTTCCATGAAAATGTGCAATGTTACCCATAAATAATTGAAAACGTTCCATACTTTATAAAAAATGTACCGGTAAAACTTAAAATTTTCTCATTAAAAGTGAAATTTTGCACCAATAAATAATACTGAAATGCCCCATAATAAAATACAAATGCTCCATAGAAAAATGCAAACGCTCCATAAAAAATTGAAATTGTACCCATAGAAAATTGAATATTGCTCCATAGAAAAATTAAATTGCACCATAAAAAAATTAAATTGCACCATAGGAAATAGATGAATTCTCCATAAGAATTATCAAACTGCACCATAGAAAATATGAATTGCTCCATGAAAAATTGAAAATCCTCCATAGATAGCATATTCTTATAATTTAATTCGGCAGGGCTGAATTGCTTTACATTGCACTGCTTTAGTGGTGCAAATGTTCAAAGTTATGGAGAATTTTCAATTTTTTATGGAGCAAATTGTATTTTATGTGGTGCAGTTTGCTAATACTTATGGAGCATTCATATATTTTCTATGGTGCAATTTCTATTTTTTATGGTGCAATTTAATTTTTCTATGGAGCAATATTCAATTTTCTATGGGTACAATTTCAATTTTTTATGGAGCGTTTGCATTTTTCTATGGAGCATTTGTATTTTATTATGGAGCATTTCAGTATTATTTATTGGTGCAAAATTTCACTTTTAATGAGAAATTTTTTTGTTTTACCGGTACATTTTTTATAAAGTATGGAACGTTTTCAATAGACCATTCCCGTGAAATTTTTTTTATGTATTTAACGGCTTTCCGCCAATTTATAGAGCAAACTTTCCCAAGGAACCCCTATGTTTTGAAGCCTCTAACTATTGAAAAACAGTGAAAAACCTGCGAAGTAGCACTTTAGCTCTACTGTCTCCTATTAATTATTTCACCCCAATTTCCGTTGTACCCCAATTTCCTCTATGCGTCGACCACAGCGATGTGGTGAGTTTCTAATCAGCAAACTGTCAAACGTTTGTTTTGTTTTGAAGTCAGTATCAGTTTTTCTCATTTCCGCGCATCGAAAAAAAAATCGACGGGGGAATTTCAACGTTTCACCATCCTAGGTTTCACCGTGTACGGTTGGGATTCCATTGGCCCAGTTTCCCGGATCTACGAGCAGCACATCGGAATCGGATATTCAGGTAGATGGCGAGATTGCCAGCCAGCAATCAAATCGTGCCGGCGGAATCGAGACGTTGTCACCGCATTCACGTTGGCCATTTTTAAGCCCATCTAGTGAAGAACCCGGGTGGCGGTTGGCGGAGGAGCAGCTGATTGAACTGATTCGCAGCCGAGAACTAGATGGAGATTGCCATTTCGCCGCTGCAATTCGTTGGCCTTCAGGCGCTTACCAAGGGACATCCTTTGTAAGCACTCTTCCGCAATACAGCGCAGTTCTTCGGCCAAAGCGAAATCATTGATTCCGTGAAGTTTTTCGTTGTATTCACAGGTCTACATCACGTTGTGGTAGGTTCTATGCGATGGCTAAATATATACATATCTCACCTTTCAATTCAATCGACAGATGACAACGCACGAGACGATCCACAAGGAGCGCAACCCGGCCATCAACCCTTGGCACATAGTATTGGAAATGTTCGACAAGCATACCGTCGGCAACCCGAGGCAGTTCATCAACCTGGAGTACTTTATGCATCCCTTACAGCATCCACGGAGTGCGTCCTATTGCGGCACGGTGTAGCAAGCCGATCGGTTGGTTCGAGTGGCCGACATGGCGGTGCTATAATGCTGGCGATGACCCGAATTTTCCGAAGGTAATGCCTAGGGATGCGCCATGCCGAGCAGGATGTCTCTAGCGGTGTGCAATGAAAAGAAATACTTCGAGCATCCGCTGACGAAAAAATTATGGGTTGTTAAGGATGAAAATATGAGTGTGCATTTTGTTAGCCAACATGAATTTGTAGAATTATTGTAATTCCGAAATGTCTTATTACTGGATATCAGGATGGCTACACGCCAGAGACAAGCTTATCATTGGGATGGTACACAAATTATGTCACGCAAAAATCGACCTTTTTCAACCCGCCCTCCCCACTATGTTACACTTTTTGTGTGAGACCTCAAACATTTTTGTATGGGTCGTCACGTTATGCAAAACCCCCCATCCCCCTGAAAGCGTGACGTAATTTGTGCATGGCCCCATTGAGATAGATCTTTAGTTTATTAAATAATCAATGTTTAACACAGCTTCACAAGCATTCTCATAATTTTTATCAGCGGTTCGGTCCTTTATTAAGTTGATCATTTATATCTTAGTTTACTCTTCAGCCTGTGTAGTGGTTATCTAAGTTGGCCAACAGTACCGCCAAGAGTCCACTGAACAGGTGACTCCTAATGCATGGTGTGATTAGGTTATATGCTTACCGTACCCAGGAATGAATAATTAGGGGGAAAGAGTGTAGGGTGGTTTGTGTTCAAATTCCCCGAGTTAAGAATTTTTAAGAACTTAGTTAACATTTTTTCTTCTGTTGTACATGGATAGGGTTGCAGTAGGTTTCGTGAGATAACACTTGGAGAACTCAATGAAAGCCAGAAAGCAGATGTATTGTGCGTCACCAAACAAACTTCAAAGGACTTGGTGAACCTTCTCAACGACAAGTTCTAAGTTCAAGGGAGAAAAACTATAAAGAGAAATGATCTATATCTAAACCGCCGCCACTCGCATAACACCCCATCTTTGCTGGGTTTCCTATTCATATGGGACTGTTTTGCGAGTGGGGGCAGTAAAGTAAAGGTATTATGCGTCACCATACAAGTTCAGAGGACTTGGTGAACCTTCTCAACGACAAGTTCTGCGGTCAAGGGAAATAAACTAAAAAGAGAAATGATCTATATCTAAAGTATAGGTATTATGCGTCACCATACAACTTCAGTGGACTTGGTGAACCTTCTCAACGACAAGCTCTGAGGTCAAGGGAGAAAAACTATGAAGAGAAATGATCTATATCTAAAATAAAGGTATTATGCGTCACCATACAACTTCAGTGGACTTGGTGAACCTTCTCAACGACAAATTCTGAGGTCAAAGGAGAAAAACTATAAAGAGAAATGATCTATATCTAAAGTATAGGTATTATGCGTCACCATACAACTTCAGTGGACTTGGTGAACCTTCTCAACGACAAGCTCTGAGGTCAAGGGAGAAAAACTATGAAGAGAAATGATCTATATCTAAAGTATAGGTATTATGCGTCACCAAACAACTGCAGAGGACTTGGTGAACCTTTTCAATGGCAAGTTCTAATTATTAGAAGGAGTGGTTTTATTTGCAAAGTAGATATATTGTGCGTCACCAAACAACTCCAGAGAACTTTAATAACCTATTTAACCCTTTATAAGGCAGTAGCAACTATATTGCTACCTACGGTTTGTATTTTTTTCTGTTTTATAACAATTTACTTCGAACTTTTTTTTTGGTTTACGCAAAATTGGGATTACTAACAACGCCTGGTATTTTTTTGGTACTAAACACAGCTTTAACAACAATTTAGGAGCCATTTGTAGTCTCAAAAATGGCTAAATTTTGACCGCGTGAAAAAAATTAGCCCAAACTTATTGTAAAATTATAGATTTGGTAAATATTTTGAAAAATAATCAAATTTTGGGTTGACATGAGCTAAACTACACAGTTTATATTATGGGTTAAGCCCCGATCCACTCTAAAATGTCTTTTTCGGCTTTTTGTCAAAGTCAAAAGAAGAAAACTACCCTAAACGGGCAGTGGCAACTATATTGCCACCACAAAAGCTCGTTTTTGGGGTAAATGGGCAGTAGCCACTATATTCCCACCAGCGTTTTTGGCCTAAACGGGCAGTGGCAACTATATTGCCACCTAGATTTTTAAAAGTTTCTTTCAAACAAAAATTGTTTTGTACATGTTATCATGTATAAAATCATTTCCATAATAGTATGCGTTGACAACTCTTCTAGTTTTCTCAGCCTTATTAAGGGGTTAACGACAAGTTCTTATGATTAGAGGGGAATAGTCTATTTTCATACTTGAATGGTGAACCCGTCAGCTGAATGAAGTTATGATCATTACCAACAACTAATGCTTTTGCACCTCCCCCCCCCCTGGAATTTCGGATGCTATTATATATCTTTCTAAACTACCCCCGCCCCAACCCCTACCAAGCAGTACTACATATTTAATAACACATAAAAAAATATAAAATAATAACAATAATGAAATCTGAATCCGTTCGTCCATATAGTTTCCAACGATGAGAATTGATGGGTGACGAAAGCTTCTTCAGGAAGAAATGTTTACCATGGTTTGCTAATCAAATTACCATTACGGTTACCATGGTTAATAGGAATTACTGGAATAGATTAAAAAAAGTTTGCTTTAGCTACGTGTGGTAAGCACAAACTTTAACTTTTTTAATACAGTAGACGTTCGCTCGGTGCAAACGCTTTAACTGCAATGGTTTTTAACTGCAAGTCCGATAAGTGCAACAGTTTTGCAGTTATCGCACCGCTATCTGTCAAATTTCTGTCAAAGCAGATGACAGCTGCATAGCGATGCACTTTCGAATGCATTTTAGATCACTTTCAGACCAACTGACAAGTCGTTGACGTCTGTCAGTCGTTGCAGTTAACGAATTTCATTCGGTAGGTGAAACGTAAACATGTTGCAGTTATCGAACGTCTACTGTAGTATAAACCAACATAGATTGACCAACCTAAATGCCTGCGAGGCAATGTATTGTTTTCAAATTACCTTTGTTAATAATTTGTAAAGAAACAAAATCTTTTATTGTTCCGTAACGTAAGCAGTGATTATTTATATTTTTTCATTAATGTAATCCCCGATGTATCCATATAGTAATTAAAAACGTGCAACTAAATTTTCAGATTAAAATTTCGGATTGTCAATCGAACAACCCATCTGGGACCAAGATGACCTTGGATGAAGACAGCTGTTTCGAAGTAGTCTAATCCTTCTACTAACAACATCCATATTCCATTGATACCTATATGTAGACCTAGCGCGGTTGTAGTTTTCTATTTTTTTAGGTGTCCAACTAACTATCCTTTCCCATCCCCCGACGAGTCCAGGACAACTCTCAATAGGAGAGATCGGTGAAGTACTAGATTTGTAGTAATGAGCTGAATTTTAGTATGGTGAGAAGGTCAATTCTCCGTTTCTGCAATGAAATGGTGCATAAAGCGTGGGTATTATGATTCCTTGCCTAATTTGATGCTGTTTGAGCAAAACTTTGGGCAACAGTGTTGTTGTTTTCTCTATTTCTTGCAACATAAACAACATAGTTATCCAAAGTTTTGCTCAAACAGCATCAAATTAGGCAAGGAATCATAATACCCACGCTTTTTGCACCATTTCATTGCAGAAACGGAGAATTAACCTTCTCACCATACTAAAATTCAGCTCATTACTACAAATCTAGTACTAGGGTAGGTAATCCAAATTTGAACCAAATTGAGGCTTTCTGAAGCAGTGCAAATTTTAAGTGATTTTTTCTCCCACATGGAAATAATTTACTACGGCAAAATCGAATGTACATGAAAGCCACGGGTATAAGCTTTCTGTTAAATGGTAAAAAGTTTGTATTTGCACCGAATTTCATTGAATTATTTGATTTTTCATCAACAATGATTTTAATCTTAATTTGAACCATCGTAATCATAATTTGAACCAATTTTAATCTTAATTTGAACTACCGGCGGCAGCAGCTCGAGCAGCTCACAAAACAGCCAATTCCATGCTAAACAATGAATAATCACATGAATCTGCTAATTCTCATACCTATTTTTCATTAGGCAGTGGAATCTCAACTCAGAATGTTCGAAATTCTTTAGGAATTTGGAAACTTAATTTGGATTTTTTCATCCCCCAAGAGTAAACAAAGCAACCACTAGCGCAATCTACAGGCCAACACTAGAAGCTCACCCCCGTTTACTAGTTCAAATTTAGATTACAAATGGTTCAACTTAAGATAACATTCTCCAAGTAAGAATCACTTAAATTTGATAATTTTATGACAAATAATGCGGAATATTATTCGGTTGGTCGATTCTACGATAAATAAGCTTTCATTTGACGTGTTCACATATTGCGTGTGATACAATGTATGAGCTGTACGAGTGCACCGAAAATGTGCTTTCTCTTGGGGGAAATGGGTGAAATCACAGTGATTTTTCAATTGCCTGTTTTCCATGACAAAAACGCTTTTTTCAATGCTTTTAAAGTCCATGTTATCAGGTTATATTACGGAAAGCTGTTTAACATCTTTTTCGGGACAATATTTGCCTGAAAAGTACGTCTTTTTAATGAATTTTGAAATGGTTCAAATTAAGATTACAATTTGACTAGTTCAAAGTTTGATTTCTTACCCTATACCGAACGTGCCCCATTGAAGCATTGCGTCAATCTTGTCGAAAATTCAGATATACAATAGTCTCAACAGTTTGTGTTAGGTAACCAACGCGAAGAAGGCAATTTTACGTTGGATTGCAAAAATCCGATTAACCCTCTACTTCCCATGGTTGCTCTAGAGCTGAAGTCTCAGCTCTAGAGCACCATCGGTTTTCGGCGAACTCGAGACAAACCGAATTAGTTGAATATGATGCAATAGTTTTTAGAATACGATTGTACACTCATTAGGTAAACCCAGACATGTCCAAACACTGCACTGCACGAGGAGTCGATGCTCAAACACACCACCGTGGTTGCCAAGCCACCACCTAGCTCTCCGTGTTTCAGAACGAACACGCACCGTGTCTGGCTCAACACCGGTGTCGGTGGCGGTGCTCAGGCACTGGGCACGGTGTTTGACGCTTCGGGTAACACGGAGCCCGAGTGTTTCCGATTATCAAAACACTCGTGCGAGTTCAAGCGCTCGGTGCCGTTCATTCTCCAGCACCAGTTGCAAATGCTGTTGGTCGACGACGAGAGTGAAGTACTTGGCGGCTCCTTTTGTGTCTTTCTCGTCCCTTCTGACTCAGTGGCTCTGATGCAGCCAAGCTACCACGCACTGTGGCCGAGCTCACTGCTTTGGTGTTTCATACAATCGGAAACACTCGGCCTCCGTGCCCAACCAAAACTGAAACACGGAGCCGAAACTGAAGCTCGAGTTATAACACCGACACGAGTGTTTCGCCAGTCGCACTGCGTGTTCATCAGTAGAAACTGAACGAAGGTGGTGATATGAACACACACGGTGGTGTGTTTACGGGCAAACACGCCACCGGTGCGGCACGGTTTGGTGTTTTGCCCATGTCTGGGTAAACCCAACTGCCAATTACTTGTTTCAATAGTGGAACTATTGATAAATAATCAAAATACTATTGATTTACAACAACAAAATGTTTTGTTGATTTCGAAAAATTAGGTCAATTTGCAATAAATTTTGTTCCAGCACTTTTTTCGGAAACGGTTTTTTGACATAGAAACAGTCGTTCAAAGTCGTGGGAAGGAAAGGGTTAAAAAACTTACTCAAAACGCAAAAATCCGTCTTTTCCCCGGAAGTTGGACATCTTCCGGACTCCGGTCCACCTAGTCAATAAATATCACCAGCACCTTCTTAGCACCGCGGTCGGCAATCTGGATTCGGTGCTCTCCTTATATCGGTTATTTTCGGGCCCGCTCTAATGCTTCCACGATGCACGACCGGAACAGCTCCTAGCGCAGCACGTGTCCGGCATCCAGTTTAGCGAACCTCCGCTCCTGGCCAAATATCCTCCAGCTCCAGCAGATGCCCCGTGAAATGTACGTCCAGCCGTGCAGTTTGACATTTGTAATTGTAAACAAAAAAAGGGCTCCCAGTCGTTCCAAATTTTCTGAGGTGAAAAAAAAAAGATCACCATTGCAGGGCTGCCAAAAACAGCCAAAAACTGCTTCGCATGGTGATTATTATTTCAAAAAGTGGTGAAATTCGCAGTTTTTGAAAATTTGTATGAAAATCAGGATTCATTATAAAAAAAATCTGAAAGCGGTATTAGTCATAAAAAACACTTGTCTTTCGAAGAAAAATATAAAAAAGGGGGGTTAGGTCAGACGGGAATCGTCTATTATTTATGGGTAACATTTCACATTTTCATGGAACATATGTTCATTCTTTATGGAGCGCTTTTTGATTTTCTATTGAGCATTTGCAATTTGTTATGGTTGCATTAACCTTTTGCCACGAGGAATGTTATTTTTAATCAAATAAGAAATATGTACCATTGAGAACAACGGGCTAAAAGTCTACAGTCTACAGCCCGAGCAGAAAATGATACCTCATAAATATATTGCGTAAATATATTGGGCTTCAAAACGGTGAGTCGATAAGGAGAGCTTCCAACATAGCTCTGATCCTCACAAGTTCCTACCCTGTCCATTAGTAGCTTCTACTTTGCGCGCAAGAATATCCACAAGCACACCTGGAGACACCCAAATGGCGAAGTTTGCAACTAAATGGACCATATGCTGGTAGATGGCCGACACTTCTCGGACGCCATTGATGTGAGAACTTTTAGGGGTCCGAACATCGACTCAGATCACTGCCTCGTAGTTAGTAAGATTCGAGCTCGGTTATCAACCGTGTCGGACTCGAAGAACCGGCGATCGATGCGTTTCAACATTCACCGTTTTTCTGCAAACGGTACGGTAGGCTATCACCAGAAGCTATACCACTGGCACAAATTTCCCAAATGGAGGAGAACGTGCCTCTGGAGCCGACCTACTGATACCTGATCACCAGAAGCTGGACGAGCGGATAAGTGAGACCAACGAGAGCGAGAATCTCAACACTCTGTGGGAGTCTATCCACGGAGCGATGAGTACGGCAGCGTGGGAGGTGATAGGCACTGCTCAAAGACGACCTAGGGACGCGTGGTTCGACGAGGAGTGTCAGAGAGTAACGGACGAGAAGAATGTCGCGAGAAGCCGGATGCTGGTGTCTGGAATCCGGCAGAGCAGGGAGCGATATAGGGAAGCGAGAGCAGCCGAAAAACAAATCCACCGCAGAAAGAAAAAACACCATGAGGAAATGTGATTGCTCAGGCGCTTGAAAGTATGGAGCAGAATGATATGCGGAGGCTTTACGAAACTGTCAATGGCGTGCGGAGAAAAACAGCGCATTCTCCCATCATGTGCAGCGACCGTAAAGGAAACTTGCTGACAGACATAACAATGCAATGGAGGCTGCCAGGTGGAGTGAGCACTTCGAGGAGTTGTTGAACGGTGGAAATGGAAGAGCGACAGACAGAGCTCGAATCGACGACGATGGACGAGGTCAAGACAGCCATTAGAGGGCTGAAAACAATAAGGCTGCTGGAAACGACGAACTCCCGGTCGAGCTTCTCAAGCACGGTAGTGAGCAGCTGTATCAACTCTTACACCATATTATATTGAATATATGGGAAGAAGAAGAACTGTCTGCTACTTGGTTGGATAGTCTCATTTGCTCTCCATACAAAAAAGGGCATCAACTGTAGTGCGCGAATTACAGAGGAATAACACTTCTTAATTCAGCGTACCAAATTTTGTCCGGAATTCTGTTTAACAGACTGAGGCCGATTGAGGAGTCCTCCGTCGGCGAATACCAGGCGGTTTTTCGTGAGGGCCGATCAACGATGGATCAGATGTTCACCCTGCGGCAGATTCTCAATGAATTTCGGGAGTACAACTTGCAGACACATCATCTGTTTATTGATATCAAGGCGGCGTACGATTATGTGAAGAGAAATGAGTTATGGCAGATTATGATCGAACATGGTTTTCCGGCGAAGCTGATCAGACTGATTCGTGTGACGCTTGACGGTTCGAAATCAAATGTACGGGTTGCGGATGAAATTTCGTCATCGTTCGTAACCTTAGACGGGCTGAAACAGGGTGATGCTCTTTCGAACTAATTGTTCAACATCGCGCTAGAGGGAGCGATAAGGAGAGCTGGTGTGCAAAGGAGCGGAACCATTATCACGAGGTCGCATATGCTTCTGGGCGTATCGGATGATATCGACATCATCGGGATCGACCGTCGGGCCGTGGAGAAGGGGTTCATACCTTTTAAACGGGAGATTGCGAGGATTGGACTAACGATTAACACCACAAAGACCAAGACAATGATTGCTGGCGGTCCACGTCGGTCCGGCCGTGGTAGTGGTAACGAAGTGGTGCTAGGTGCAAGGCGATAATGATGTTACCCGCGAGATGAAAAGACGGATTGCACAATTGATTGATGCACCAAGCGAAAAGAAGAAGAAGTTTTGACATCCAAGCGGTGTGCCGTCGATTGGTCGATGGATGTAAACGGCACACCGCTTGGATGTCAAAACTCTTCTTCTTACCGCTTGGTGCATCAATCAATACTCGGCGGTAAACTGGTGGGCGGTATCTGGCGGCGTCGCATGAACCACGAATTGTACACGGTAAAAATTCTGCACGCTGGATGTAAGGGAAAAATCCTTTAACTATTCAACGTCCCAATCAACATGAGGGTAACTCTCGCTGAGACCGTCCCACTATTTACACCATGTCTCAGGCCATGTCTTCAAAAATGTTTAAGGTGGCGATTTTCTGAAAGTCCTCCCCAAAAAAGTAAGGAAAATACATTTGGTTAATCAAATTGATGGACCCCCCGTTAGTTAGAGCCACACGCATTTTGGCGGACCCCTCAATTTTTGTCAATTGTTGGTTCATTTAAACCGTTATAACTCGAAAGTTTCGCCAGAAACCACCTAAAAACTATAGGTTGTTGAAAAGAGAGAAGATAGGGCTACTGTTTACAGTTATAAAAAGTTGGGTCGGCCATATTGATTTTGGCCGCCATCTTGGATTTTTATACCAAAACTGTTTTTTCACCATGTTGGCAACCACCGATTTTCAAAATTTTTGCGTCAATCGAAAGCGGGGACATTTTTACACAACATATCAAAAATTTAGAGATGTATCTTTTTCCTATCAAAAGTTATCTGCACTTTTGTGAATCATGCCACTTTTGCGCACTGGGTCAGGTGCTGATTGTTTACATAAATGCAGCGTTTTTTCACAGTGTTAACGAACATTTACTCTAAATCTGAATCCACTAATGAAAAGTTGAAAGTTTCAGCTTTTCAAAACACCAAAAAAGTTTAAAAAGCAATGCCCGCATCGTTGAGAAACAGTTAAAAATGAGAACGAACCTCCGATTTGCCCTAATTTTGCTGCAGGTGCGTTTGTGTATACAAGCAGGCGCCAACTTTGATGCTGTTGCGTCTCATTGCCGGTGCGCATGGAAATGTATGGAGAAAACGTGTCATGATTTACAAAAGTGCAGATAACTTTTGATAGGAAAAACATACATCTCTAAATTTTTGATATGTTGTGTAAAAATGTCCCCGCTTTCGATTGACGTAAAAATTTTGAAAATCGGTGGTTGCCAACATGGTGAAAAAAATGTTTTGGTACATAAATTCAAGATGGCGGCCGAAATCAATATGGCCGACCAAACTTTTCATAACTGCAAAGAGTACCTCTATCTTTTCTCTTTCCAACAACCTATAGTTTTTAAGTGGTTTCTGGCGAAACTTTTGAGTTATAACGGTTTAAATGAGCCAACAATTGACCAAAATCGAGGGGTTCACCAAAATGTTTGTGGCGCTAACTAACGGGGGGTCCACGAATTTCATTAAACAAATGCATTTTCCTTACTTTTTTGGGGAGGACTTTCAGAAAATCGTCACCTTATACATTTTTGAAGACATGGTGTAAATAGTGGGACGGTCTCAGCGAGAGTTACCCATGATTAGAAATTATTTTCCTTTTAAACCGCAATGCTGTCAGTTTTGATTTGAGAATCAAAACAAACCCACCGAAGAAATTAACTGAAAATCACTCTTCGATTTGCACTAATGTACAAAGCAATACAATCCAAAGTGAAAAACTGTTGATTTGGTAATGACTGTTTTGGGCATGAAAGTAAATAAAAATGACAGGTGGTAGAGAGTGTTTCGCTTCGATCTACACCTCATTTTCAGATGTGAAGTAGTGTAGTGGTAAAGGAGAAGACTGTGACTCTCAAGGTCCTGGTATCGAATCTTGGTGTTGCGGGGGTACACTTTTTTATTTTTTATTTTGAAATCAAAACATTGTCAACAGTGAATTGAAGTGCACTTCCAGTAAAACTGAAGAGGCATTGGATTTTTTTTCAACTGATATTTAGATGATAACGAACTGTTCGGACAGTAGTGCGAATTCAAGTGCCAATCTGTTCATATCGGAGTGCAGATTTTTTACCGTGTACCAAGTATACAAGTATAAAGAGATGGATATAGTGAAGCGAATAAAACACGGTAGGCTGCGGTGGGCTGGGCCCGTAGCTCGTAAGCCGGAGGAATGGCAAGCTAAAACCATATTCAGCAGATAGCCATGAAGGGGTAGTCGGCTTCGTGGCAGGCCGTGCACACGGTGGCTTTTTGCAGTTGAGGAGGACCTAAGGGCTCTACACGTTGTTGTAGCCCATCCAAGTATCAAGTATCAAGTAAATATATTGTAAGGAGCAGCCTGTGTTCTAATACATAAAATTGCTATTTTAATCTTCATCCAGCCAACGTACATTTTCCACCTTCGGAAAAGCACAAAAATGGTCAAAACTTTTTTGTTTTTCGATGGATTTTGATGAAATTTTCACAACTTCCCGAAAAACTCTTCTAGTTTTTGATGCCGGGGGCATGGGTGCCTGGTCCAGATGGTTCCGGAGTTATTCCGGATTGTCTTGGGGTACCAAAATTGGCCACATACTTTGCGCAAAGTATATCTCAAGATCCCGATGAGATAGAAGTATAGTGTCTTCGGCGAATTTGTTCAGCAGGTTAAGAACTAACTGGCAACGGCGACTTTGGTTCGTGATTCTGCCGCTAGGTGGCGCCAGTGTAAAAAATATTCAAATCCTCATATCTCAGAAACCTGATAAGATAGAATGATGCTGTCTTCGGCAAAATTCTTCAGCAAGCTCAGAACTATCTGATAGTAAAGTCTTTGGTTTGGGATTTATCCGCTAGGTGGCGCCTTGTGTCTGAAAAATTCAAACACGTATATCTCGATACTCTAATGAGGTACAAGCATGCCGTTTTCAGCAAAGTTGATCAACAGGCTAAGAACTATCTGGCAATGGCGTCTTTGGTTCGTAAATCGTCCGCTAGGTGGCACCAGGGTAAAAAATGTTCAACTTCTATATCTCAGAATCCTGATAAGATAGGATGATGCCGTCTTCAACAAAGTTCTAAACAAAAACTGTCTGATGATTGGGTCTTTGATTTGTGATTTATTCGTTAGGTGGCACCGTGTATATAATATTTAAACACGTGTGTCTCGTTACTGTTATATGCTAAAAACATGGCGTATTCTGTAAAATTGATCGGCAGGTTGAGAACTATCCGAGAATGGTGACGCTAGGGGACACTAGCAATCAAAACATTCAAACAATTTTATCTCAAAAATCGGACAACGTCCAACAAATTGTTCCGAAAGTTAAGAGGAAGTAACACGTACAGGGGATGGCCAAAATGTTTGGATATGCAACTTTTTTTCTCTTACAAAAAAGTTCAACATGCAATAACTTTTCATAGAGTGTATCAAAAAATCTCAAATTTTGACTGTTTGTCAACCCATTATATGTGCATCATTGGTACAAATTTGGGCTCAATTGATTAATCTTTCGCAAAGTTAGAACCGTTCGGGTAAAACACTATTTTTTAGACAACTCATTTTTGAGCTGTCATATCTCGGAAACCAGTGAACCGAATTGAATAAAATTTTGAATGTACACTAACAATATACAAATGCTTCACAAACTATTAAAACATAGATACTTTTTAAACGTTGAAGAAAGTTATCATGGATAGACACTTTTTGGATTTTTTTTTCGAAAAAATGTAATTTTTTACGTCAATGTCAATAAATTTTAGTGTTGATGTCCAAAGATTTTCCACTTCTGTTCTCAAGTTAACTTGAATCAGATATATTGGAGCCAATTGAGCTTAAAGAAAGAACCCATTTAGTAATTTTTGTGTGGTACTGTAAATTTGAATAATTTTCCTCTATATGGGTAAAAATTTCATCCCGGTATAACTCAATTCGCCGTGAAAAAATATTACATTTTATAACTTTGTATTAAATATCAATATATTGTTGATAAACGTTAAAAAATTCATTCAATTCGGTTCACTGGTTTCCGAGATATGACAGCTCAAAAATGAGTTGTCTAAAAAATAGTGTTTTACCCGAACGGTTCTAACTTCGTGAAAAACTATTCAATCGAGCCCAAATTTGTACCAATGATGCACATAAAACAGGTTGATAAACAGTCAAAATAAGAGATTTTTTGATGCACTCTATGAAAAGTTAAAGCATGTTGAATTTTTTTGTGGGAGAAAGAAAGTTGCCTATTCCAAACATTTTGGCCACCCCCTGTATCTGGCGTCCTCGGTTCTGATATTATTAGAAGAGTTCCGTCTAAATATTAAGAAAATACTTGTATAGACACCCTAATGAACAAGAAATATTCCATTTCCAGCATAGTTGCTCAGCAAGCTAAGAACCATTTGGAAGGATAGTAGACGGTCGAGTACGGTGGTACAAGAGGCAATACTCTAACACCGTCTTTGACCCCCTGCAGACAAGTTTTGTCACCCTACAATATTGCTTATTTTGCTCCGCTTTTTTCTTCCGGGAATATCTCCGGAAATTTCTACAGGAACTCATCCGGGAATTTTTCCAGGAATTTCTCCGGGAATTCCTCCTGGAATTTATCCAAGAATTTCATTGGGAATTCCCCAAGAACTTCCTCCAGCAATTTCTTCTGGAAATCTTTCGACAATTTCTCTAGGACATCCTTCAGAAGTTCCTCCGGGAAATACTCTAGGAAATCCTCCAGGAATCCCTCCGGGGATTCCTCCGGAAATTTCCCCAGGATTTCCTCTAGGACTCCCATCAGGACTCGGCAATTTCTGCAGGAATTCTCCGGAGAATTTTTCCAGGAATTCCACCGGATTTTTTTTCCAAGATTTTGTAAGGAAAACTTTTTTTTTTCAAGAAAATTCTCTGGGAATTTCTCCAGGAATCTCTTCCGGAAGTCTTCCGTGATTTTATTTTCTCACAAATTCCTCTGAGAATTTCTCCCAGAATTCCTCTAGGACTTCCTTTATGAATACCTCCGGGAAATCATCCTGTAATTCCTCCGGCAATTTCTCCAGGATATCCTCCAGGAATTCTTTTGGGAATTTCTTCTGCAAATCTTCCCGAAAATCCTCCAGGAATTCCTCCGGGGACTCTTCTGAAATACCTCCAGGAATTTTAAATGAAATCTTTGGGATTTTCTCAGGAAATCCTCTGGGAGTTTCTCAAAGTATTCCACAAAGAATGCCTCTAGGATTTCATCCAGGAATTCCTCAGGAAATTTCTCTAGGAATTCCTCCGGTAATTTCTTCAGCAATTCCTCTGGAAAACTCTTCAGGGAATCCTCCTTCCTGGTGGATTCCCCGACGGAAATTCCTGGATGAATCTCTGGAGGAATTCCCGGGAGAAATCATGGAGAAATATCCAAAAGAATTCCTGGAAATAATCCCGGAAAAAGTCCTGGAGAAATAACTGAAGCAATCACCTTGGGAATCACCGGAGAAATTGCTGATGGGAGTCATTGAAGAATTCCCGGAGGAATTCCTAGAGGGAGTAGTAAAGAAATTCCTAGTGGAATTACAGGAAAAATTTTGGAAGGATTTCCTGAAGAAATTCCTAGTGGAACTTCTGAAGAAATTCCAGGGAAAATTTCTAGAGACATCCGCGGAGGAATTTCCAGAGAAATTCCCGGAGGAATTCCTGGAGAAAACAAAGAAGGAATTCCTGGAGAAATTCTCAGAGTAATTCCTGGAGAAGTTCTCAGAGCGTTTTCTAAAAAAAAGTCACGGAAGACTTCCTGAAGAAAGACTTCCTGGGGAAATTTCAGTGGATTTTTTTTTTTGGAAAAAAAAATCCTGAAGAAATTCCCGAAGGAATTTCTGGGGGAATTCCCGCAGGAATTCCTGGAAGAATTTTAGGAGGATTTCCCGGACAATTTCTTGAAGAAATTTCCGAAGTATTTCCCGGAAACATTCTCGGAGATATTCCTAGAGGAACTCCTACTAAAATTCTCGAAGAAATCCAGTCTGGAGAAGTTCTTTAACCTTTTGGATCCGATTTGTTTTGCCGCTGTTGACGCAACCTCGCTGGTGTCGAACACGTTTGTTATGCTCGGTTTCATTGCCGGGGTCATATATGACCCCTCCGGCTCCAAAGGGTTAAGAAATTTCTGAGGAAAATTCCGAATTCATGGAGTGATTTCCGGAGGAACTCATCGAGGTATTCCTGTGGAAATTCTCGGAGGAAAGCCGGAGAAATTCCTGGAAAACTCCTGGAGAAATTCCCTGAAGGTGATCCTGGTGTGGGTCCTAGAGGACATCCTGGAAAATTTTCCAGGAGAATTCCCGGAGAAATTTCCAGAGAAATTCCTAGAGAAATTCCCGGAGAAATTCTTGGAAAAAAATCCGGAAGAGTTCCTGTAGAAATTCCCGGAATAACCTAACGAATAAATCACGAATCAAAGACTCAACTATCAGACAGTTTTAAGCTTGCTGAAGAACTTTGTTGAAGACGGCATCATTCTATCTTATCAGGATTCTGGGATATAGAAGTTTGAACATTTTTTACCCTGGTGCCACCTAGCGGACGATTCTCGAGCCAAAGACGCCATTGCCAGATAGTTCTTAGCCTGCTGATCAACTTTGCTGAAAACGGCATGCTTGTACCTCATTAGGATATCGAGATATACGTGTTTGAATTTTTCAGACACAAGGCGCCACCAAGCGGATAAATCCCAAACCAAAGACTTTACTATCAGATAGTTCTGAGCTTGCTGAAGAATTTTGCCGAAGACAGCATCATTCTATCTTATCAGGTTTCTGAGATATGAGGGTTTAAACATTTTTGACACTGGCGCCGCCTAGCGGCCGAATCACGAACCAAAGTCGCCGTTGCCAGTTAGTTCTTAACCTGCTGAACAAATTCGCCGAAGACACTATACTTCTATCTCATCGGGATCTTGAGATATACTTTGGGCAAAGTATGTGGCCAATTTTGGTACCCCAAGACAATCCGGAATAACTCCTGAACCATGTGGACCAGGCACCCATGTCCCCGGCATCAAAAACTAGAAGAGTTTTTCGGGAAGTTGTGAAAATTTCATCAACATCCATCGAAAAACAAAAAAGTTATGACCATTTTTGTGCTTTTCCGAAGGTGGAAAATGTACGTTGGCTGGATGAAGGTTAATGATAAAATGATATTTGAGAATGCCACTTTAAGAATTGCCAATCAAGTTTTGCCACTACATAACGGATTCTTCAGGGATACCTCAAGGTATTCCTTCTGAGATTTATCCAGGAATTCCTCCAGGATTTCAATCAGAGCTTCTTTAAGAAATTCCTCCAGTTCCTCCAGAATTTTCTTCCCAGAAAAGTCAAATTCTTGTTTGAAATTTCAATTAAAATTGAAATATTTTCATCGCTCCAAAAATTTGACAATAAAAAATAAATGGGTACATGGCATTGTTTTCCGTGTAAATCAACAGAATAGTTAGTTTTCGTCACTCTCATCTCTGTCATTGCCATAAACTGCTACACTTCCGAACAAATCGAACATAAAATCTATAGCACCGGAGCTCCACTCGGCTCAAGATTGGATACATCGACAAGCTCTCCACGCCTCGTAAACCTAGGGAAAATCGATTCCAATGGTTCCCACCATGTATCCAGGAAATTAACGCGATATCCTTTTTACTATCGCTCGGCCACCACCACCCAGATCGAAACTCGCTTCATCATCCCTGGTCCAAACTTGATCACTAAAAGCATCTCCATCAAAATTATACCTACCCGCTTGAGCTCGATACGCTTCTGGTACGGTAGTAGTGGCGTTGGTGGATGGCGGAAGACAGCCGGTGATTCTCGCGGTTCGCCAATACAGTTCCGGTCAGCGAACAGGCTCAGTCGAAACCGGGAAGAGGATAAAAAATGTAATCAACACGGTTATGGCTAGCGAGCGATGATGATGCTCATGTGGAAGAGTGGGCTGCAGACTGCAGTAAAGACTGAAATTGGAAAGGAAATTACTACACCACCCATGCTCGATAAGCCCCATGCTCGCTGATTGAGAATTGTCGTCATGGATCGGGTCGCGTCGTTCGTAACACCATCGATGCTATCGTAAATGCTCACTGTTTATGGTGCTGTTGTGTTGAGTAACGGAGGTCATTTGTAAACCAATGCCGCCGCACCAGACCGGAAGAGTGTCAAATGAAGGGTAAGTGCTTTTCAAGTGTCTGATAATTGCGATGAAGTGTCATGTGAGAAAAATGGGAGATGATGAATAGTTGCTCTTCTTCTTCATGGCGTATCATCCCCTCTGTAATAAAGCCTGCGTCTCAGTTGTTCTGTGAGTATGAAACTAATTACGTGTTTTTAATTGTATTTATATCAGTAGGAGAATAGGCTGTTACATGTGGTTTTTCAATCTCCCCATGAACTTTCAAAAACCTTTGGAGCTTCGGGACCCCTGAAACGCTACGAAACTTTTTAATACCGCCCTTGAGACTCCTGGTATCGTTTTTAATACTCCCCAGTTGTTCCCTGGAACTCTCTGAACCCCCGGCTTGAAGCCTCATGCATCATCTTTAAACCTCAGCCCGAGAAGAAGAAGAATTGCAAAGCTAGGACAAGTGTTACCATTGAAACAGAAATACTGAATGGCAAAATTGGCTTCTTTAAGGGTGTTGAGATAATTCCATATTCTAAATATGCACGCAAATTTGAATTTTGATGCCCGAGAAACTATTTAAAAATCAACTTGAAGTTTGTATGGGAGCGACTTATTGAATAACCCCTCATCGGATTTTATACTTAATTGTCATGCAGTTTCAATATGTTTTGTTACATTTTGGTAGAAAAATTTAAGTAAAAATAAAATAAAAAAGTTTCCCTCGATTTTATGTTAAATTCGATATTATAGACATTTCAAAAACTGAAATGTCCACTTAACCCTAAAAGGGATACCTGGGGTCCATTGGACCCCAGGCGCCTTTCAGAGCTCGTCTTTGATGGAACACACTCAGCGACGTGACGAAACTGAGACCATGAAGGTATCCCTTTTAGGGTTAATCGAGGTATACCTGTATTCGCCACACTGACTGCGTTCTTCAACAACGATCACTTTGATTATTCGCCACCTCGTGTCATGTACCGCCGTGCAGTTATCGCATGCCAACGACGTTATCTCCTTCTGCCCTGTAGCCACTAGCGTGAGCAGCTTTTTCTTTCGTCTCGCTCATTCTCTTTGATAAACACAAGAAAGAGCGAGATAAAAGAGGGGCAAAATGCACCCTCTTTTATCTTTCTCATTCTTGTGTTTGTTTACGGAAGGGAGTGAGATAAAAGAAAAAGCTGCGCACGCTAGAGCCTGTAGCTCGACCGCCGCCTTGAAGCTTGACGATATTTTTTACTTAATCATTTATTTAAGACTCATGCGCCAACAGGCAGAACGGAGCCGAATTTAGTTAAAAGTGTTTACAATTTCATGTTTTTGACTTATAAACTATGTTAGTTTTGGGAAACCGTAACACTGGCGGTTTGGTCGAGGTGAGGGGGAACACAAATATTTGAGGAAAGGATAGGTTTTTTTTAATTTCTTCGTATTTGTGAATCTTTCTTAAGAAACTCTTCCAGATATTCCTTCCGTGGATTCTCCACAAACTTATTCTACAATTCCTCTAGGAGGGAGCTATAACTAAGTTGCTTTTTCCTGTGTTTATTCAAGACAATCCAACAGAAACTACATGAGGAATTCCAAAAACAAAATACTCCAAAAAGTTCATAATGAACTCCAGGAGGATTTCCATTACAAACATCTGAAAGAATTCCAGAATAGTCTGCAGGGATTCCTGACGGAACTATTTTTTTTTAAAGACACGGACAACGTCTTCAGCTTTCGGCTGTACAGACTGTTTTAAACTTAACATGAGACAACGGACAACGCAGCATGCACCAGTGGAAACGGAAAGAAACTATTCTCACGAAAAGTTTCAAAGCCCGAAGCGGGAATCAAACCCTCACCCCATAGCATGGTGCGATTATAAGCTTGCTGATCCTAACCGCACGGCTACGAGGCTCTTGGTAGAAACAAAAAAAAAGACCCTAGATGATTCCTGAAAAAAAAAATCTCGAAGAAATCCCGGAATCAGTTTCTGAAAGAATTTCTAGAAGAAGCTCTAAGAGGAATCCCGGAAGAAGTTCCTGAAAAGTATTACCTGACAGTCACCCAGAAGAAATTCCCGGAAGGAATTTCCGAAAGCATCCTGGAAAAATCCCAGAAAGATTACCTGGTGAAATTATTGTAAGAATTCCAGAAGGAATACTTGAATCAGAAGTAGCTCCCGAAAAAAAAAAACCGGAAAAAGTTCTTGGAGGAATCTCGGAGAAGCTTTTAGAGGAATACTGAATGAAGTTTTTGTCAGAGATGTTGTGGGATTTCTGGAAGGGTTTCAGAAGGAATTCCTGTAGAATTCCCAGAAGATACTCCGGGAAGAATCTCGTATGAAATTTCAGGAATAAATCCTTACGGATTGATGCAAGGAGTTTTTGAAGGAATCTCGGTAAGAATTTCTGATACAATTTCCGAAAGAACTCCTAGAGAAATTCTGGGTGAAGTTGCTAGAATTTCCAGGAATACCATCTGGAAGCACAAAAAAATAAATCCAGAGACATCATTAAAGAAACTTTTCGGAGAATCTCGGATGAAATTCCTGGAGGATTCCGGAGACTTCTTGAGAAATTCTGGAAGAAATCTCTTGAAGTCCGAACGTAAACAACACCAAAAACTTAGAAAAAAAATCTTTAGCAACCGCGGCTTGCATTTCCCTATAGGCTGTACCAATTCTAGTGTAGAATTAGCATTTAAGTTAAAATATAATTGTTTCTGGGTGAACCCGAATTGTGGGATTCGGAGAAAGACATTTCGCTTCCTCGCTTGATTTAGGGATTTCTTCAAGTTTCAAGTTTATTTCAGTTCCGAAATTCCACTAAGTGTTGGTTCCGAGATTTCTCCAGGAATTCATTCTGGGATTCCTTAGGGATTATTTCAGGAGTTTCTTCTGCGTTTCCTAATGAGATTCCAGGGTCTCTTTCAGAGATTCCTTCCGAAACTTCACCAAAAATTTCTTCTGTATTACTTTCGGGAGTTCCAGGACTTCTTCGGGAATTTCTTCCTAAATACCTCCAGGAATTTCTTTCCGGGATTTCTCCATGAATTAATTCCAAGATTCCTCCAGAAATTTATTCCGAGATTCCTACAGGAATCCTTTCTAAGATTCATCAAATAATGTTTCCTTGAATTCCTCCAAGAATTCTGGAATTCCTCCAAGAGCTCCGGGATACCTCTAGGAATCCCTTCTCGTAAAAAAATAAACTCTTGGAGGTGTCCTAGAAGGAGCAATATTCAGAAGATTTTGAAAATATCACGGCAATAAATATTGCAGGAGAAAATACTTCTAGAATGTTTCTATAACAAGATATAACTGATCTAGATCGATTTCATTATATCTAGACCAGTTTGGATGGTTCTAAAAGATAATTCAAAAAATCAATATAAGTTCGCAGAGACGAGATGCCTCTACGAAGTATCCCCAGAGCACAAGAAGATTTTTCCAATAAATATAGGATCCTAAACAAGCAAAATTACGTAATTAATAAACGGACCCTTAGGTCACATGTAACTTTTTGGCAATCCTGACGTTCTAGAAATAACATTCCTTGATTTGAAAATGAAATTTGAAATAAAAATTTGTGATTCGGTAGTACGTACGTTTCGATAGTGTACGTACTTTCGAGGTATGCCTGTATTGGCCACAATTCCGGATGTTCCGGGAACCTGGAACCACCCGGGGAAGTGGCCATTTCCATAACAATTATGAAACATGGCTTGCGACATATAAATCTTCATGATTTTGCCAAACAAGTATGTTAGAGTGGAATTCAGAGGTTTTTGGACATATTGGCAACCACATCTGGATGTTCCGGGAAAATGGCCACTTCCTTGGATGGCTGCAAGTTCCCAGATCATCCGGAGTATTATCCAATATGTCCACAACCATCTGGATTCTCCTCTCACCTACCTATTTTGCAAATCATGAAGATTGATATGTCGCAAGCCATGTTGCATAATTTATTGCGGCATGGTCACTTCCCCGGGTGGTCCCCGGTTACCAGAATATTCAAGATAGTTGCCAATATGTCCAAAACCCTCTGAATTCTACTCATACATACTTGATTTGCAAAATCCCGAAGATTGATATGTCGCAAGCCATGTTTCATAACAATTTGGAAAATGGCCACTACTCCGAGTGAATCCAGGTTCCCGGAACATCCGGGATCGCGACCAATATGTTCAACAATCTCTGAGTGCTACTCTAACTTACTTGTTTGCAAAATCATGAAGATTGATATATCGCAAGCCAAGTTTCATAATTGTTTGGAAAATGGCCACTTCCCCAGGTGGTTTCAGGTTACCGAAACATCCGGTATTGTAGCCAAATGTCCAAAATCTCTGAATTCTACTCTAACATATTTGTTTTGCAAAATCATGAAGATTGATATATCGCAAGCCTTGTTTCATAACTGTTTGAGAAATAGCCACTTTCCCGGGTGGTTCCAGGATCTCGGAACATCTGGGATGGTAGTCAATATGTCCAAAAACTTCTGAATTCTACTCTAACATACTTGTTTTGCAAAATCATAAAGATTGATATGTCACAAGCCATGTTTCATAACTGTTTGGGAAATGGCAACTTCCCCGGGTGGTTCCAGGTTTCCGGATCATTCGGGATGGCGGCCAATATATAAAAAAAAAAAAACCTTTGAATATTCCTTCAACATACTTAGTATACAAAATTATGAAGAATGAATCATGACAAGCCTGTTTTTAGAATTATGCGAGGAAAAATGTCAGGTGTGGGGAACGTGTGAAAAGTGTCCTCCGAACGCACCCCAAACGCGACCCGAAAAATCCGGAACCAAAACCAGACAATCCCAATTTACTCAAACTATGCGTCTGTAATAATAAAAAGATAATTGAACATGTTTGCAATCATATTGCATGTGTTTTTTACAAGTAATCAGTGGTCAAAAGGAAGATGGTCTATTTTTGGCCCGATTTGACCCATATAACCCCTTCAATAACTCAGACCCCAAGGAATAATACCATTTTAACATTTTAATATTTTTCCATACAACTAGAGATGTAGCGCGATCTTCGTTCAAAATTTCGTAAAAATCGGATGGAAAATGAAGTCACAGTGGTTTTTTGAAATTAAATTCCCAACTAGGACCGAAACGGGTTAATCAAATCGAATAGAAGATTACAAAAAAAAAAAACTTTTAAAAACAACGAAAATAAATCCTTATGTCAATGTACCTTTCTCCACAGGTTTTAATTAAACAGATTAATTATTTTCCGTTAGCCATTGTAAACTTGCCCACAACATGAACCACCATCACGCTCACATGCTCATCAACCTTATATGGCTCAGTGAATCGAAAAAAAAAGTCATTCAGGGCCTAGCTGTGGCTTTCCAATTAACAAGCTTGATTATCGCCATCATGTGTGTGCCCAAATATCACGGCAGATTCACTAAAACAAGCGGTTCACGATTGGCACCTTATCGCGCACTTTTGCGGGCACCATCAATCCAAACAAAGCACGAACTTCAATTATCGTTATCCGATGCGAACAATTTGTATTTAATTAACATACAATCAAACTTTGCAACTGTCAATCTTCTCCCCGGGAAAGGTCAGCCTGGCGAAAATTAAATACTGCCGCCGGAAAACTGGTACGTGCTGCTCGCTCGGACGGGTGCGGGACGGGGGGGACGAATCGTGGACCGTGAATCTGGGCAAACTTTCGGAAAAGTTAATTAAGCTGCTCGCTGGTAAATTTCGAAAATTGAGCGGAACTTGCCATGCAGTGTCCCACGTGCTCCCGGGCAAAATCGCCGGGGACCTGAAAAGAAATCCAATTTGAATAAAGATAATGAGAAGTTCTATGATTTCTTTTATGCTCCTCCGCCCCGCCCGGTCGCATATCTAACCTACCTACCTACCTACTAACGTGTCACGTCGAGTGGGCGGAGGTGAATTATTGTTCTTCGGAGATTACCAGGATTTTCGAACGTGGGAGATTGCGCGCAGCTTTTAAAATGCTTTGGCACGTCCGAGGCAAGGCGACAATCTGCATGAAGCTTGTGGGTACATAAGGGAAATGAATACGATTCTGCATTCGTTTGCATCTTTGATTGAACAACTGCTCTCGGCCTCCCGGGAAAACGAATGGCATTTCCAAAACATACTTTTTCAATCGATTTGTTCGCTTAAACTACAACATCTGCAGTTTTATCTGCATTCCCTGAAAATAAAAAAAAATCGTCCTTCACCTTCTGCAAAGTTTCTTCAACCGCCAGCGAGATTCAGGTGAGTTTACAGTAAACAGTTCTTTTTTGCCGATTGTAACCTACCTTCAGGGTAAAATTCCTTTCACGGGAAGAAAAACTTCCACCAAATGTCCCGGCCAGCGACCACCGTATCCGTCGGAGAGGCACATGCATACGAAAGAAAGAGAGATACAGCCAACGAAAATCCTTTTCATAGTTCCAGCGAAGGTGCGGGTGTAACGTACTCAGCACTGTAACCCACCTGAATGAACGACGGGACGACCCGGGTGATTTATATTCCAATTCTTCGGAATGAACATTTTTCTCCGCTGCAGCAGCTGAATTTTTGTTTGTGCAACCTACTGTTACCTCGACCGGCGACCGTTGCCGGTGGGACCCCATTGGGAAGACGATGACGACGACGACGACGCTCAGTGGGGAGAATAGTGCCGGGATGCACTTTGAAGCGGAAACTTAACTGTGATGGTTAGTTTGGCAAAATAATCAATTGATGAACATTTGGCCTTGAATCTTGCCTGGTACCATTGAATACCTCTTTTTGGAAATTTGGTCGTTGTATGGCAACACTGTTCAAGTAGAATTGGACTTTACTTAATATCTACACAACAACACTTGAATCTACAATTTAGTAAAGTTAAATCTTCATCGATATTTTAGCAAGCGTTAAAAGATTTTTAATAATGTTCATCTTATTTGAACAGTGTTGACAGTCATTGACATATATGACACACATACATTACTATGTTGACCATTTGATGGTCTTAACGTTGAGTAGGTTTTTATTAAAATCATTGTCATCAAAAAAATTGAAAGACATCGTACACTAATTACGTTACGCTATAGGGGGAGGGGGAGCCCAGCTTAGCGTTACGATCCATGTTGCTCTAACGTGTTGACCGGAAATTCATTCTCTATATTCATTCACTCACATGAGAAATGGAGATGTCACACTCCGTTTGATTCCCATCGATCACTTTTTAGCGGATGATTATCTTCATTGGTATCTCATTTAGTTATTACATTATAGCAAAGATTAATAATGTTATAAAGTCGAGCTAGCAATCGCTAAAACCGTATCGATAGATGAAAAACATGAAAGTAAAATACTAATCTGGATTCGAACACTGGTCCGCTGATTGAGAGGCACAGACTATACCTCTCGGCCATATCACCGAGTTACAGGGTAAGCGATAAATGTAAAACTGTTTCTACCTACCTGGTCAGATAGGTTTGTTGACATTTTGTGCAATCAACTCGAACTTACATGATGGATGTAAAATTCAGTCAAATTTGCCATTCAGTCATGAAATGTTTACGTACGTTGATGGTTTACGTCACGTGTAAATTCCTAATTTTTTAAGAGTGTAGTGTGAATGCACCGCGAGTAACGTGCGCGAATGTGTGTATGTGCCCGAGTCGGATATTAAGCGATCACCTGATGTGGGTATTCGATTGTTTGCTTGCCGCGTGGAGCGAACAATAGCGCGGCACTCTGATAGGCATTACATATCAAAGGTCATATTACTTATCAAAGTGAATCCTGACCCAACGATACTTTCCCTACTAACAAGATTTCCTTCCTGCAGCCTTTGGTGGAGACGTGCGGTAAACGCCAACTTTTACAAAACAAAGGTTGCTACTAACATTCCTTCCCTCTCCCAACCTGACTGCAAGGACGTGGCCGGCGCCGTTATTGTACCTTTAAAGAGAGCCTCTGAAGCGTGCACAGTGATAATGTTGACCACTCCCAGTTAATTATTCAGTGGATTCATTGTGCAACTGTCATTGGTTCGGGTCAATCACAGAGTACATACCAGACCAGTGGCGTAGCCAGAAATTGTCTCTGGGAGGGGTTTTCAACGGTCAATAACACCTTTTTTGATTTGACACTTACATTTTATAAACAGTAATAAGCAATAGAATTCGTAGTTTGAAAATAGCGGCGCAGCCGAAAAATTTTGTCGTCGCAAAGCGCTTTATACTGAAAATTTGTTCCACAAATTTTGGCTCTGGGGGGAGGGGGAGGGTTTAACCCTAACCCCCCCCCCCAACCGTGGCTACGCCAGTGTACCAGACTTTCCCATTGCTCATGTGTACATAAATGTGACAGCGAGCCTCCCACCAAATTGTCTCCCAGCTCTTCAAAATCGCAGTGTGCTGCGCTGCTAGGAGGCTCACGAAAATCTGGTGGGTGCGAGCTAGGCTCATAGCTCCCGGGGAGCTCGTCTCATGCGCTGCGTGAGCTGTTGGTATCTAAGGTGAAAAACAACTTCTTGGTAACGAAGAACCTCAACAACTGCGCATGAGACACGAAGCTCATGAGACACATCTTGAGAAAAATGAGGCGCACAACTTTCCGTCTCAAAATGTACAGTGCTCCTGGGAGCTCGCTTGTAGTGTGGCTCCCGTACATGGGACTACGGCACGTGTACATTAACTCTGGTACATACTCAGATGAGCTTGGCTAATTTCCATTCTTTTGCCAAGATTCGCACAGCCGAGCGCTCGGCTATCGCATTTTAACTAAGATTTTAGAAAAAAGTTAAGTTTATTCATAGCAGCACCCATGGGTACCGCTGACAATAAACATTAAACGTCAAGCGTTTAGCCGAGATTTTAGCAGATGAACTTTAACCGAGATATGCACAGCCTATCTCAGCATTCTGTTTTAATTGTGTAGCAACCATAGATATGTGCACTGTGCAGTCAGTCTAAGCTAAGCTAAGCTATAGACAATAGACACTTAATCTAGGTGTTCTGTGTATTATTGCATACTATAATCCTAATTTTGTAGAAAAAATTCAATGCGCGACGCTGGCATCGTTTTTGCTCTTGTTTGATGTTTGCTCACTACGGTCATCTAGTGATCGCCCAGACATAAATAGAACGATTAGCATTGCGTAACCGGGTATGTTATCGATGTTTTTAAATGAAATTTATTCTGAGTGTTACGTCTATTTCTCTGTGCTTGAGACTTAATCTGTTTTGCAGATCACTTAAAAAGTCCTTGGAAACAATTACGAGATCCATATCAAACTTTATTTCATGCTTAAGTAGCGTTCTATCTGTATACCAACTAGAGTACATATGTAATTCATCAATTTTTGAATAGTTAGTTTTTTTTCATGTATAGTTCTGCGTATGGTTCCACGGAAACTCCTTTCAACTTCATTTTTCACGATAAATCAAAACATTTGTACCCACCTATAGTCCGGAATGAAAATGTTCAACGCATCCTTAAGCTAGCTAATCCTAATGTTGACCTATTCCCGATCGAACGCTTCACTCAGATAGTCGAAATTTTAAAAATATCTGACAAATTTGTGAGGTTTTGCTTTTAAAATTTCACGGGAGTTTCAGAAGGGTTTCAGAAGGGGTAACAAAGGTTCCAAGAGGCTTCCAAGAGAGGTCCAGGGATATTTCAACGAAGTTTCAAGGCGTAAGCGTGCAGAAGTTACAGGTGGGTTGGAAGTTTGGAAGTATAGAGTCCGAGGTTCAAGGAGATTTCAGACTTTGAGGGATGTTTCAGAAGAATTTCAAGACGTTCAACACGTTTCAGATTAAGCCGGGGCCCGTGGCGTAGTGGCTACACGTTTGCTTCATAAGCAGATGGTCATGGGTTCGATCCCAGCCCCGGCACTTACGTCAATTGCTCTTTCCCCCTGAGAGCAGCTGACACTGACCCTCTTCTGAGCTCATGGCTCAAATGGGCTTTAGGACAGAAGGTCGAAGGACAAATGGTCGAAGGACAAAAGGTCGAAGGACAAAAGGTCGAATGGACAAAAGGTCGAACGGACAAGAGGTCGAAGGGACAAAAGGTCGAATGGACAAAAGGTCGAATGGACAAAAGGTCGAATGGACAAAAGGTCGAATGGACAAAAGGTTGAACGGACAAAAGGTCGAAGGGACAAAAGTTCGAATGGGAAAAAAGGTCGAATGGGACAAAAGGTCGAATGGTTCATGTTGTTGCTCATTGCTCAACAACATGGCGGAAACACACACGTCTTTCTACACGAAAATTGGCCAAGACTATGGACCCGCGGTCCAGAGAAATTTCAAAGAGTATGCAAGTAACAATCGTAAATTGGGAAACATGCTGAGTCGGAAGAATTTCCTCATCGAATGCAGACGGAATGGGTTCGTTCCTCAACACATTGTTCATTCGTTGAAGTGTGTACACGAACTGCTAGCGACGAGAAGCCCGTACGCCCGCAAGCTGACAAACAGCATCATGCGATTCCAGAAGACATTACTCAATGTCGAAATTGAGGATGCCTTCTACCGTATCAAGGTGCTACATCGGGAACTGGCACATCTAAAGTCCCAAATCATCAACGAAACGGACTCGGTCATACACCAGCAGTTCTTCACAAGCCAAGAATTTGCGTTCCATGGCAATTTGCACAACAGGACAGACCAGACCAACAAGAAGCTCCGGCGTATCGTCTCGAGAGCGATGGACGATAACCAGGATCGTCTCCCAGAAGGTAACGAAAAAGCGATCTTGAACACGACAACGAAAGCGATTCCCCCCGAAGCCAACATACTGCTGAGCATGGGTCCCAAGTTCGTCTTACCCTACAAAACACCGTCGCACATCCCGTTTTTTCACCTAATAGCCGACGTGGAAAACGTTCTGTCGTTAGGGGAGGACCAAGACGTACGAGAACGCACGAGATGTCAAGTCGTCAACCACATACAAAACTTCATCCAAAGATTTCCTAGTAATAGCCCGTCACAGCTCGAACGGTTCTGTCACAAAGCAGAAGTCCAAACTAGGAAGTTTGTCAAAGACAACCCGGACATCCTGATAACGGAAGCGGACAAGGGAAACAGGACGGTGGTCATGAGTTTGGAAGAATATGATGGGAAGATGATGCAGCTTGTCAACGACCCCGACACGTACGAACAACTGAGATCGGATCCAACCGATAAATACCAACGGAAAAACAACAGCATGGTTCAACGCCTGGTCAATCTGCAGCTTATCGACGGTAAAACCAAATACCAGTTGATGTGCTACAACGCGGTGTGTCCACGCATATATGGATTACCGAAAGCACACAAGCAAGGAATGCCTCTACGTCCAGTGGTGCCCAACGTCACAGCACCAACGTACCACCTCAGCAAATACATCGCGCACATTTTACAGTCGTCGTTCACTAGCGAATACGATGCCAGAGATTCGAAGACCTTCTGTGAATATGTGAATCGACTAGATGTACCCCCGGACCACATAATGGTCTCCCTTGATGCCGTATCCCTGTTTACAAACGTCACCAAGCCATCTGTCATTCATGACGTGATCATGATATGGGACAAAATCCGGGAAAAAACTAAAATCAATCTTGATTTATTCCTGGAATTGGTTTCATTTTGTATGGATGCCAGCTTCTTCTGCTTCAGAGGAAAGTTTTTCCATCAACGGTCCGGTACAGCTATGGGTAGCCCGCTGTCACCGGTGTTAGCGGACATCGTGATGGACAGCATCATCAGCAGAGCAATCAATGCAGCGAACATCCCACCGCAGTTCATACGAAAGTATGTGGACGATCTGTTCTTGCTGATCCACAAAGATCGTGTCCAGGAGGTGCTGGAAATATTCAACCTACAAGATGAAAACATCAAATTCACATGCGAGGTTGAAGTGGACGGAAAGTTGCCATACTTGGATATGCTGATGATCCAAACGGGTGAAGGAAGAATAAAAACCGACTGGTATTCCAAGCCGATATCGTCTGGCAGAATATTGAATTTTTTCTCCTTCCATCCCATTCATCAGAAACTCGGGGTTGCAACGAACTTCATTAATCGAGTACGCACCCTGAGCACCATCCGGACGGAGGAAGAAAAGAATCAACTCATCCGATGTCAGCTCACAAGCAATGACTACCCACTGCATCTGATAAACAGAATGCTGCATCAACCGAGACCACCCGAAGTAGCAGAAACTCCGAACATGTACCGATCTGTGGTGCACATCCCCGGCCTAACACCAACCATCAGGAGAATACTGAGGCAAAATGTTCCGTCGGTCGGCATCGCATGTAGCAACAACAACACAGTGAAACAACTGTATAAAACAGCGAAAGATCCCGTTCCATACATGCAAAAATCAAATGTCGTCTACAAAATAGCATGCCGAGATTGCTCCGGTTGCTACATAGGTATGACCAAGAACCAGCTGCGCACGCGAATGTATGGTCATCAAACGTTGGTAAACACGCTGGATAGGAAGCTATCAGCTGGACTCCCATACAGTGATCCAGAGATACAGCTACTAGCACAGAAGACTGCAATGATGGAGCACTGTGTACAACAGCAGCACAGATTCGATGTAGGCAATCCAACAATCGTCGACTGCTGTTTCAAAACACAGGCTCTCCCTGTTTTGGAAATGTGTCATATTCTCACCACTCCACAAGCAGTAAACCGTCGTACCGATACGGCAGACATGAGCGCTACCTATAGCTTTCTCATCGCATCGGTAAACGATCTCCGGAGAGAAAGCGGACGGACAGATAGATCGAACAACCAATACACTGATGCAACACACACAACACAACACAGATTGGAAACAGCAGATCAGTAGGGGAAATATTCTGTACCGACCGGCTGATAGCAGGTAGTATCCGTACACCAGCTAGGGAATCCCCCAAACCAAACCGGAACGAATGGCCCAAGAGTGTACCAGACGGCGTGACCCTTTACAACCCGACTGTTTAAATTTTTGCAAAATTTGTGTGACCTGTTGATTTGTGTATCGAGTGAGTTTGTGAAATGTTATGTTAAATGTTTGATGTTAATTTGTGTCAATTTCAATAAATAATTAGGCCCTGAAGATGGTCCAATAGCCGGACCGAAACGTCGGCGATGATAGAAGATTAATCAACGCAATTTATTAGACTGAGAGCCGAAAATTCCAAAATTGAGAGTAACATTATGGTGCTTTTATAGTAATCATATGTATTTCAGCCACTGACATTCCTATAGGAAATTTTTCCTTCTTTTGTTTATAGGCTATTCTTTCAAGTTGTGTTGATGTAGTATGTAATAGCAATTTAGTTTGATGTTTTGTTCAGTAATTTTTCCTTCTTAAATTAATAGGCTGTTCTTTTAAGTTTTGTTACTGAATTGATTATCGACTATTTAGGTACTTATAATTCGATCAGAAATTTTGCCTTCTTTAATTCAATAGCTGTTCTTCCTATCTCTACTGCAGAAAAAAATACTACTTATGATTAGTGATCATCCCCAGGGATGTTTTCGATCACCTGCCAATCGTTTCACTCATTAGTCCATAACTCAAATCAGAAACCTAATATTAAAATGTGGTGTTTGGCAGAGTTGTAGATTACAGTTTTTCCTACAATTATCACCGAGGACGTCATATTCTACCTCTTATATATACAGCGCTAGAGCGCTAGTACCACCTACTCATACTAAACGATCGAAAAATTCGATCGTTTAGTATGAGTAGGTGGTACTAACACTTTTACGACGTTAATATTAGAGTTGTAATATGGCATCCTCGGTGATATTTGTAGGAAAAACACTAATCCACAACTTTGCCAAACACAACATTTCAATATAAGGTTTCTGATCTGAGTTATGGACAAATGAGTCAAACGATTGCCAGATGATCGAAAACATCCTTGATCATCCCTTCTTGGATTTATAGGTAGTTCCGACGAATTACACTGTATAAGTAAAGTGGCCGGGGTTCTGCTAAACCGAACTAAGCGCCAAAAACTTTATTCCGAGATAACTAAGCTTAAAGTTCAACCACTCACAAATGAACCACAGCTAAGATTATTTGAAACATTTCCACACACATGTAACTTACAAGCCTTTATTAACCATCAGAGACGAAGAATACATGTAAATTATTTGAAATCATTGATATAATTACATTTCATTTTTCAGTACTTCGCACTCAGTTCACTCTGGCTGAACAAAAACATTGGAATATGGTTTATAGTTCAGTGTGGCTGACTGTGTTTCTTTGTTTCATAGAAAACCATTCAGATTGCGAAAAAAAAACTCGATTTTTCATCGTCTATAAAGTTGAAATCGATATCACTCACAATCTTTACGTGAGTCAGAGAGGGCGCGTATAGTATGGTAGTACGGAGATCTTAAAATAGTTTGAAATATGAACGGCGGAAGCCCTCCCAGCTC
This sequence comes from Aedes albopictus, assembly GCF_035046485.1. Taxonomy (NCBI): domain Eukaryota; kingdom Metazoa; phylum Arthropoda; class Insecta; order Diptera; family Culicidae; genus Aedes; species Aedes albopictus. The sequence goes on along the minus strand of NC_085138.1, from coordinate 295,582,026 downwards.
AGCCCTTCCCACCTATGTTTTTTTATAGTAAAAACTGTGCAGGCACAGAGCAAGAGTGATTATGTAAAATGATGTTTTTGCATGTCCTGAGGTCCTGAGATGTAAAAATGGAGCAATTTGTGTACCTCAAATTTATACTGGTCGAAGAAAACCATGAAAATGATCTGCCAAAGTGAACCAAGACAAAAAAAAATCGAAAATATTAAAGAGATTCGAACTTGGGTCCTTAAAGTGATAACCAAGCACGTTACCTCTAGGTCATTTTACTTAGCTGAAGGTCAGTCGTTAAGTCTGAATCAAGTTCTAAACATTCTTCTCTAGCATGGTTTTCGTGAAAACGCCATTTTTCGATCAGCCAAAGCGAACCAAGTGTTTGATGTTTTTCAAGCTTTATTATTCTTATTAGCCTTGTTGTTCAATGACGGCTTCTGTGTTAAATTATCAGTATGAGGTGTGTCGACATAACGCAGGTATTTAAAGCCAGATGATTTTTGTATTGTTGAGAATAAATAGATTCTAGAATGCAATGGATTTGGTTCGGTCTGGCTGAATGTGATTTGGAAAAATAGCGATCAGCACCATCGAAACATAATTGGATCGTCCAACACCCGTATTTCTAATAACGTGTTCAATTCTCTCACAGATTGTTACTATGGGTCGATTAGAAGTTAGAAATCTGACGGTGGTGAGAAGAATTTAAAATGTTCATCATCTGCACATAAACTGAAATATTTCACTGATTCTATGGAATGGTTTACAGTTCACTCTGGTTGGATGCAATTTTATTTTTTGTGTGTTCTGCCAAACAGATATTTTGGCGAATTTCGACTGCTGATGATTATGTTGGGAGGTATGGCGTTCAGTCTTTGCAAGAATAACGCAAAAACGGATTCTTAAGCTTTCATAAGTTATTCCTCCAAAGATTGAAAGCCATACCCTCCCAACCCGTGAACCGTATAGTACATTTTTTTCATTATCGGATTTTGGAGGCATTCCAAAGAGCTTCAGAGCATTTTTCGGCGGATTTCACAAACGTTACGGAGGCGTTATATGGCGTTTTTGAGAGTTTCGGAGGGTCTGAAGTGCGTTACATGTGGTTTCTGGGGGTCTAAGGGGGATTTTGGAGGTATTCCAAAGAGCTTCAGAGCATTTTCGGCGGATTTCACAAACGTTACGGAAGCGATACATATCGTTTGCAGGGGTTTCGTAAAGTCTGAGGTGCGTTACATGGGGTTTCTGGGGGTTTAAGGGGGATTTTGGAGGCATTCCAAAGAGCTTCAAAGCATTTTCGGCGGATTTCACAAACGTTACGGAGGCGTTATATGGCGTTTTTGGGGGTTTCGGAGGGTCTGAGGTGCGTTACATGGGGTTTCCGGCGGTATTAGAGGGTTTTTGGAGGCATTCCAAAGGGCTTCAGAGCATTTTCGGAGGATTTCAGAAACGTTACGGAGGCGTTACATGGCGTTTTCGGGGGTTTTGGAGGATCTAATGTGCGTTACATGGGGTTTCAGGGGGTTTAAGGTAGATTTCGGAGGCATTCCAAGAAGCTTCAGAGCATTTTCAGCGGATTTGATTTCAAAGTCGTTACTGAGGTGTTTTGAGGATGGCGGAAACCTTCAGTAGTGTCCTTATATTGTCCTCGAAACCCCAAGCGCAATATTTATTTCCAAAATGGCCTAGGATATCGGGATTCAACCTAAACTCAATTAACCAGGTTCGAAAATATCCGTATGGCATGAGACTTTTTGATTTGTTAGACGTGGGTCGTAACTATTCAGTTGGGAGCCACTGACTTTTGTTCCCCTGCTCCATTGGTGGTTATGACCCTCGGAACGCACAATCCGAAAATCTTTGTCTCCGCTTCTTCACACTTCCGGTTCCTAAGTTACACGCATGTCCCGTTCGCAGTTTTCGGAACCACTAGGATTTCATTAGTTCACTCAAGTTGCCAATCCTCTACATTTTTTGCCGTGATTAAAAAAATGTCACAGTCACCCATGAATATTTCATCTGCTCATACGTAAATGTTTTTGTTGCATGATAGTCTAGACCATACACCGGCGATTATCATGCAAACTACAGCTTTTGGCAGTACATTTTGGATCACTGCTCCCAACGTAAATTATTTCGTTTTGTTTGCTCATATAGTACCCAGAGATTTGTTCTTCTCTAATTAATAGATTGTTTAACTTTATTAAATCGCTGTAATGATTGGAATTTCAAATGACAATATTTCAATATATTATTCATCCTTCTTCTACCCATAGGCTATTCTTTCAAGGAGTTCTATTTTCCACATTTAACTTTCATGAATAACATTACTTTATATCCTTCTATTGGCTTCTACTTTCTATCATTCTAGACATCTATTTCGGATTGCAATGCGGTAGTAAATAGATGCATATAAGCTAATTGTCGTTTTTCTGTCAAATACAGACCACTCTATCATGTCTTCCAAATTGTTTACTGTCAATTATACCTTTTGTTCTATTCGACCTTTTGTCCATTCGACCTTTTGTCCATTCGACCTTTTGTCCATTCGACCTTTTGTTCATTCGACCTTCTGTCCCATTCGACCTTTTGCCCATTTGACCTTTTGTCCCTTCGACCTTTTGTCCGTTCGACCTTTTGTCCATTCGACCCTTTGTCCATTCGACCTTTTGTCCATTCGACCTTTTGTCCATTCGACCTTTTGTCCATTCGACCTTTTGTCCATTAGACCTTTTGTCCATTCGACCTTTTATCCATTCGACCTTTTATCCATTCGACCTTTTGTCCATTCTACCTTTTGTCCATTCGACCTTTTGTCCATTCGACCTTTTGTCCATTCGACCTTTTGTCCATTCGACCTTTTGTCCATTCGACCTTTTGTCCATTCGACCTTTTGTCCATTCGACCTTTTGTCCATTCGACCTTTTGTCCATTCGACCTTTTGCCCATTCGACCTTCTGTCCCATTCGACCTTTTGCCCATTTGACCTTTTGTCCATTCGACCTTATGTCCATTCGACCTTTTGTCCATTCGACCTTTTGTCCATTCGACCTTTTGTCCATTCGACCTTTTGTCCATTCGACCTTTTGTCCATTCGACCTTTTGTCCATTCGACCTTTTGTCCATTCGACCTTTTGTCCATTCGACCTTTTGTCCATTCGACCTTTTGTCCATTCGACCTTTTGTCCATTCGACCTTTTGTCCATTCGACCTTTTGTCCATTCGACCTTTTGTCCATTCGAACTTTTGTCCATTTGACCTTTTGTCCATTCGAACTTTTGTCCATTCGACCTTTTGTCCATTCGACCTTTTGTTCATTCGACCTTTTGTCCATTCGACCTTTTGTCCATTCGACCTTTTGTCCATTCGACCTTTTGTCCATTCGACCTTTTGTCCATTCGACCTTTTGTCCATTCGACCTTTTGTCCATTCGACCTTTTGTCCATTCGACCTTTTGTCCATTCGACCTTTTGTCCATTCGACCTTTTGTCCATTCGACCTTTTGTCCATTCGACCTTTTGTCCATTCGACCTTTTGTCCATTCGACCTTTTGTCCATTCGACCTTTTGTCCATTCGACCTTTTGTCCATTCGACCTTTTGTCCATTCGACCTTTTGTCCATTCGACCTTTTGTCCATTCGACCTTTTGTCCATTCGACCTTTTGTCCATTCGACCTTTTGTCCATTCGACCTTTTGTCCATTCGACCTTTTGTCCATTCGACCTTTTGTCCATTCGACCTTTTGTCCATTCGACCTTTTGTCCATTCGACCTTTTGTCCATTCGACCTTTTGTCCATTCGACCTTTTGTCCATTCGACCTTTTGTCCATTCGACCTTTTGTCCATTCGACCTTTTGTCCATTCGACCTTTTGTCCATTCGACCTTTTGTCCATTCGACCTTTTGTCCATTCGACCTTTTGTCCATTCGACCTTTTGTCCATTCGACCTTTTGTCCATTCGACCTTTTGTCCTTCGACCTTTTGTCATTCGACCTTATGTCTTTCGACCTTTTGTCATACACATCAACATCCTCGAGCTCATAGAATACATTTAGGCGCTGTACAAAGTGTATGTACAGCTTCCAATTGGAATCGCTCACGCAGTGCCCAAGTGGACAAAAGAGCTGTAAATTAGGTTAAGTGATTGAAGAATAAAAAAAAACACGTTTCAGGGAGCTTAAGCGAATTTCTTCTTATTCTTCTTCTTCTTCTTCTTCTTCTTCTTATTCTTCTACTTCTTCTTTTTTTTGGCTCGACGTTCCTACTGGAACTTGGCCTGCCTCCAGGCCCGGATTGAGGATTGTGGGGGCCCTGGGCTCGAGCGGTTGTGAAGGTCACTCGGAGGTTCAAATGCTATGAGCAATACAGTTTTTCCTTGTTTTTGAGTATTACTTGAACCAAAAATGGTTTTTGTGGGGGCCCCTGCCTCTCTTCAACTTAGTGTTCTTTGAGCATTTCCACATTTATTAATTGAAGGGCTTTCTTTGCCTGCCATTGCGTGAATTTGTACATTGTGAGGCAAGGACAATGATACATTATGCCCAGGGAGTCCAGAAAATGTTCCGGACTGGAACTAGAATCGAACTCGCCACCTCCGGATTGGTGATCCATAGCCATAACCACTAGGCTAACTGGAGACCCCAGGGGATTTAAGAGGGTTTTTAATGGAGTTAGAAGGTTTTTTTTTAGGAAATTTAAGACATTTCAATGCTTTCATGTTGGTTTCAGGAGTGCCGCCTGTCATCTTTACCCCTCCGAAGATGTTAGGCTAGGTGCACCACGATAGCGTAGTGTACGCTTGGAGAGCCCCTCTTAAACCCCTGGAACGACCCTAAAACCCCCTAGAACCGCCTGAGACCTACCGGAATATCCTGGGACGCCTCAGAAACCTCCGGGAAGTTGCCTAAACCCCATAAGATCTCTCTCCTGGATCACCCCCGAAACCCGCTGGAACACCCCAGAAATCCGCAGAGATCCCCTGACACCCCCTAGTATACCCACTCCTAAAATTCCACTGAAACTCCTGATATCCTATGAAACACCCTGGAACACTTCTAGAACCCACTGAAACCCTCAGAGCCATTCCTGAAACGTTCATGAAACCCCTGAATCTCTATGGAACGTCTTTGGAAACCATCTTGAACGTCCCTGGGATCCCATGTTACACTCCTTTTACGCCCCTTGAAACCATCTGAAATGCCCTGACACCCCCTGAAACGTTGCTGAAAAACACCCCTTGTCTACCAACGAAAAACATTCTTGACTTAACAAAGGTTCCACATCAGTTGTCAACTTCAATTTACAATAAAATACGTATCTGAGACCTCCTGATATGGCCCTGTCAGTCCTCTTGAAATCCGATGGACCCTCTGGAATTCCTCCAAAATCCTGGAATCTCCTTCAAATCCCCTAAACACTTCATGAAAGTCACTGAAAGCTCATGAAGCCTCTGAATTCCCTTTAATCCTTTGAAGCCTGTATTTTTACAAGCGTTATTATGTAGTTAAGTTAACGTATTTCTGGGAGGTGGAAGCTCAGGTAAATTATTATCTCCTGGGCGCCCTTTAAAAACACCACCCCCGGCGAAGACTGGCGTTTGAGCCTAGCTATTTAGCACTGTAGTTGGAGGCAATGCCAATGCAGAACCCATAGCTTCCGGGAAGGTTAGTGGGTTGGTGTCAGGCCCTGCGAGCCAGCCGTAAAAAAGACTAGCACCGAAAAATCAACAAGAGAAAAGTGTGAACCGATACCAATGGTGACGAAAAGAGACTTGCGATTGGAAGCTCGGTACGTGAAACTGCAGATCTCTCAACTTCATCGGGAGCACCCGCATACTCGCCGATATACTGAAGGATCGCGGGTTCGGAATCATAGCGCTGCAGGAGGTGTGTTGGACAGGATCTATGGTGCGAACGTTTAGAGGTAATCATACCATCTACCAGAGTTGCGGCAACCCACGTGAGCTGGGAACAGCTTTTATAGTGATGGGCGACATGCAGAGGCGCGTGATCGGTTGGTGGCCGATCGATGAAAGAATGTGCAGGATCAAGGGCCGATTCTTCAACATTAGCATAATAACCGTGCACAGCCCTCTCTCCGGAAGCACTGATGATAACAAAGACGCATTTTACACGCAGCTCGAACGCGAGCACGACCGCTGCCCAAACCACGACGTCCAGATCATCATAGGGGACCTAAACGCTTAGGTAGGCCAGGAGGAGGAATTCAGACCGACCGACGCAACGATTGGAAAGTTCAGCGCCCACCAGCTGACGAACGAAAATGGCCTACGCCTCATCGATTTCGCCACCTCCAAGAACATGGCCATTCGTAGCACCTTCTTCCAGCACAGCCTCCCGCATCGTTACACCTGGAGATCACCACAACAAACGAAATCGCAAATCGACCACGTTCTGATTGATGGACGGTCCTTTCTCCGACATTATCGACGTCAGGACCTATTGCGGCACTAATATAGACTCTGATCACTACCTGGTGATGGTTAAACTGCACCCAAAACTCTTCGTTATTAACAATGTACAGTACCGGCGGCCGCCTCGGTACGATCTAGAGCGACTGAAGCAACCGGATGTCGCCACCACATACGCGCAGAATCTCGAGGCAGCGTTGCCGGACGAGGGTATGCTCGATGTGACCCCTTTAGAGGACTGCTGGAGTACACTGAAGTTTTTTTTACGACGGTAATGGTACCGCGTAAAAAAACCGCGTTATTTCAAAAAACGTCGTAAAAAAACGCGTGTTGGATCTCGCATCGTACTTGGCGTCGTCGTTGGCTGTTACACACGCTAGCAGCGCTATACGCAGAGCAGCAGCAACAGCCCATTCAACTATTGTGAATTGTCTCCTTTTCATTGCTAAGCAGTAAATGCCCAGAGCAACGGTAGGCATGGTAAAGCGTGCTACCGTGCGCTCTGTTGCTTCATATTTATCCGTACTGCTTCCCCTATAAAAGGGAAGCCCGAAATGTATTGAATGTTAGTGTGCTATATCATATCACCGCCGTGTGGAGCACTGCCACACGGTGGTGCGAATAAACATTAGTAATTTGAATCAGCGTATACTTTTCTCTCGTCGTCTGGAGTCCCGTCGGTAAATAAAAGTACACAGCGTAGGGCCGTTAAGACATCCTGGCCGAAACAACGCGTTATTTAAAAAATCGTCGTAAAAAAGTAAAAAAAAATCAAGTTACGTTGGATGTAATCCTGACTATTTTGCGCGTGTTTTTGAAATAAGTCGTTTTTTTACGACGAGTTTTGAAATAACGCGGTTTTTTTACGACGTTTTTTTGAAATAACGCGGTTTTTTACGCGGTACCGCGTAAAAAACCACGTTATTTCATTAGCAGCTATTAACAACCCAGCCGAGAGCACTATCGGGTACGTAGAACGGAGTCGACGAAACGATTGGTTCCACGAGGAGTGCAGAGCGGTTCTGGAGGAGATGGATGCAGCGCGGACGGTAATGCTGCAGCATGGAACCCGACAGAATGTAGGGCGATACAGACAGAAGCGGAAGCAGCAGACCCGCCTCTTCCGGAAGAAAAAGCGCCGCGAAATGGAACTGCTGTGCCGTTCACAAGAAACACGTAAGCTCTACCAGAAGCTCAATGCATCCCGCAATGGCTACGTGCCGCAAGCCGATATCTGCAGGGATAAGGACGGGAGCCTCCTAACGGACAAACGTGAGGTGATCGAAAGGTGGAAGCAGCACTTCGACGAGCACCTGAATGGCGAAGAGAATGTAGGCACGTGAACCAAGGCAGCGGAGTAAATGACTATGTTGGTGCAGCAGAGGAGGGAACAAACCATCTCCCACGCTGAGGGTAATTAAGGATCCCATTCACCAGCTCAAAAACAAGAAGACGGCTGGTAAAGACGGTATCGTAGCAGAACTCATCAAGATGGGCCCGGAAAAGTTGGCCACCTGTCTGCACCAGTAAGTAGTCAAGATCTGGGAAGCCGAACAGCTACCGGTGGAGTGCACATTGGTCGGGCTCCATAGAAAGGAGCGGCCAAAACTACCAAAAAACGAATTTGATATTTTTAAACTTTATTAAGCATGCCGGCTTTTATATTTCAACGACATTTTCACTGCCAAAGTGGCCTATGTCACAAATTTGAAAAATGAACCACTTGAAAAAAGTAAAATATTAATATTTTGAGAATGTAATACGTGTTTTATGTTATCCAGCATATGAAAGCTTGTTGTTTAACAGTTCGAATGCATGTATGGTGCAAAATATATATGTGACAAAACATTTCAAATTTTCATATATTATACCTTAGGAATTTTAGTAATTTTTAAGTTAAAAAACGGTTCGTGTCGTCACGTGTCGCCGCAATTTCGAATAGTACATCTCAAAAATCATGCCTAGGGCTGCATAAAAACGTTTAAATATTTTGCAGAAATTTGCTGGTTTTCAAATTAGAGCTGATTAAAAAATTTATGTTTTTTCATATATTTTAGGTATTTTTTCCATCTTTGACTAAAATAAAATTTATCTTTCCACATTTCTTACACGTTTTGAACAAACTTGATTGGATTTGATCGAAAGTTGATCATTCAATTCAATTCAAATCGATTTTCTAACAAAAAACTCAAAAAATGTGGAGTTTACTGACTTATACAGATTTTTAAATTATTGAAGTTACGTAATTTTTGAATACCCCTTTTGAAACACTAAAAATACTATACAACATATCCAGACAACCTATAACTTCGGTGAAACACATAAAAAGAGTTTTGGCCGAACTTTATCTTTTTCCGACCATTGTGGAGTGGAAGGAAGGGATAATCTGTCCCATCCACCATAAATGCGACAAGTTAATGTGTGAGAACTTTTTTGAATGTCGCCTACGTATTGCTATCACAGATCATCTTCGGTCGTCTTTCACCTACAGTAAATGAGTTCGTGGAAAGTTACCAAGCAAGTTTTATCGACGGCCGGTCGACAACGGACCAGATCTTCACCGTACGGCAAATCCTCCAGAAATGCCGTGAATACCAGGTCCCAACGCAGCACCTGTTCATCGACTTCAAAGCGGCATACGACAGTATCGACCGCACAGAGCTATGGAAAATTATGGACGAGAACAGCTTTCCCGGGAAGCTGACTAGACTGATAAGAGCAACGATGGACGGTGTGCAGAACAGCGTAAGGATTTCGGGTGAACTATCCAATTCATTCGTCCCTCGACGGAGACTATGATAAGGTGATGGACTATCCTGCCTACTATTCAACATCGCCCTTGAACGTGTTATGCGACGAGCCGGGCTCAACAGCCGGGGTAAAATCTTCATGAAATTCGGCCAATTTGTCTGTTTTGCGGATGACATGATATTATTGCTAGTACATTTGGAACGGTGGCAGAACTGTACATCCGCCTGAAACGTAAAGCAGCAAAGGTCGGACTGGTGGTGAATACGGCTAAGACAAAGTACATGCTGGTAGATGGGACTGAACGAGACAGGACAAGCCTTGGCAGCAATGTTACGATAGACGGGGATATTTTCGAGGTGGTAGAATAATTCGTCTACCTCGGTTCCTTGCTAACGGCTGACAACAACGTGAGCCGTGAAATACGAAGGCGCATCATCAGTGGAAGTCGTGCCTACTATGGGCTCCAGAAAAAACTGCGGTCAAAAAAGATTCACCCCCGCACCAAATGTACCATGTACAAGACGCTAATAAAACCGGTGGTTCTCTACGGACACGAGACATGGACCATGCTCGAGGAGGACCTGCAAGCACTCGGAGTTTTCGAGCGACGTGTGCTAAGAACGATCTTCGGCGGTGTGCAGGAGAACGGTGTGTGGCGGAGAAGGATGAACCACGAGCTCACTGCACTTTACGGCGAACCCAGCATCCAGAAGGTGGCCAAAGCTGAAGGATACGGTGGGCAGGGCATGTTGCAAGAATGCCGGACAACAACCCTGCAAAGCTGGCGTTTGCAACTGATCCGGTTGACACCAGAAGGCGTGGAGCACAGAGAGCACGATGGGCGGACCAGGTGGAGCGTAACTTGGCGAGCATTGGGCGCGACCGAGGATGGAGAGCGGCAGCCACGAACCGAGTATTGTGGCGTACTATTGTTGATTATGTCTTGTCTTAATGATGTTGAACAAATAACTGTATGTACGACAGTATCGACCGCACAGAGCAATGGAAAATTATGAACGAAAATGACTTTCTTGGGAAGCTGACTAACGGTGGACGGTGTGCAAAACTGCGCAAGGTTTTCAGGTGAGCTGTCCAGCTCATTCAAATCTCGTCAAGGACTGCGATAAGCTGACGGAATCTCATGCCTGCTCCTCAACATCGCTCGGGACGTTGTACTGCGACGAACCGAGTGCAACAACAGCCTGCAAGCACTCGAAGTTTACGAGTCATGCGTGCTAAGGACGATCTTAGACAGTGTATAGAAGAACTAGATGTGGCAGCGAACGAGCTCACTGCACTCTACGGCGAACCCAGCATCTAGAAGGTGGCCACAACCGGGACCGGAAGAATACGGTGGGCAGGGCATGTTGCAAGAATGCCAGTCAACGACCCTGCGAAGATGATGTTTGCCGCTGATCCGGTTGGCACAAGAAGCTGTGGAGAGCACGATGCATGGGTGGACCAGGTGAAGCATGATCTGGCGAGCTTGCAAGCCTATGAGCATTAGCGAGGATGATGAGCGATGAAAACCAATACAGAGCAAGCCGAGAAATCACAAACATTTTAAATCAGGGGAGCACGTTACACTTATTCCCCGAAGAATCTGAATCCAGCTGCTAAGCAGCACGAGTGAGTATGTTTGCTTTGGTTCGGAAAAGTGCTGCATCTTTCTTTTTGGAAAGCAACCCTTACTGGTGGTGGCCTGGTGCCTGGTGTAACGGTATTTGAATTCGTTTCTAGTGTTATGTTTGAATAGTGCGAGAAGCGTAATCAAAGTGTGGCGAATTCTTTGTATGTTTGGGTACGGTGCGGTAATGCAGATGTTTGTTCACTGTCTACACACAATCATACATGCTGACTGTAGACAATGAATTTGTGCTAATAGAGAAAGATTTACGTTTGGTAAACACTCTCAAGTAAACACGCATATAAAAGATAGAAAGTAGGATTACACATGAAGACACATTGCAACATAAACAAGTTTTGTTAAGATTAAATTGTGTTTTTAGTACGAAACGAAAAAAAATGTTTCTTAGCACAAGATTTGCTAGATCAGTTCCTAATCAACTTTCAATAGCGGAATTGCAAACCTTCGAACACTTCCTGGGTCATTTCTTTTTTTAGTAACTGGCAATTGAATATTTTCCAGCGAAAACAGTTCGTCTGATACCAGCAATGCTACCAATGCCCAATAAAAACAAGTACCCAGAATTTCAGCATCGAATGTTGTGAAAACCTTGTTGTTATAAGATTTTGCCAATGATCATGTTACACAAACAACAGCCATATATACTAACAACGGTATTTCTGTGAACAGTAATTACACGAGACCCACAGCTTTGTGGTAATTTCATCGAAATGTTATTCAATGCATCGACTTCTGTTGTCCTTTTCACCATATTTCCCAGAAAAGTTAGCCACAGGACATTTCAATGCAACAGTCGAAAAGCAGATGACTGCACACAGTTGAAAAGTGCGGTGTTTGGTTTCCTGAACTTGTTTGGTTTGACAAACGATCAGAGCAGAGTCTGTGGCAATCTAATGCGTACCCACCCAGGGTGTTTGCAACTTAGGATATAATGACCGATTGTGCATCCCTCCAGAAGACAATTCCCCAAATTGAAACCATATCTTGTGGGGGAAAATTCCCCACAAAATACTGCTTGGAAAGCTTTTTGGCCAGCTCTGTCCCATTCATTCATTCTCGATTGAGTATTTTGCGCCATCCTTCTTGTGCACTAGAGGTGGCAAATACATGACGTTGTTTCGAAGTGATTCGGTTCCTACGTACACAATACTTTTCCTCGTTGAGTAAAATGACCTTCTAAAATGTTCCAATTCTTGTGATTCTCTCAGCTCGCCGAAGTCCCTTTGCCGAAGGAAATGTTTTTTCTGTTTGACTAGGTCGTCGTGCGACTCTACCAGTGACTGGTAATGGCCATGGAGAGTCCTTTTCAGATGCATGCCACTCTCTCCTCGAGCTCAATCTGCTGCCGTCTGCAACATTTTGCCACGCTTAAGTACCACAATACCCACCCGGGCGACTACTACAGACGGAATTGGAAATGATTTCCAGTCTTTTTTCCGCTTTGGGCACAATCTCCCACTTTGCGTTGCATGGGTGAAGCAGGGATGCCAGATTCACACAAATAGGGAATCGCGCCACTTGGGCGGTGGCTTCTATATTCGTCTGTTTTCCACTATAACTAAATCAAATTTGAACCGATTGACACAACTTTTGGAATGTGGTGAGATAGGTATAGTATCTACCCGTGTACAACATTTCAAGTCAATTGGTTCAAAATTGACTGAGTTATAGAGGAAAACAGACGAATATAGAAGCCACCGCCCAAGTGGCGCGATACCCTACCCTGCGCTGATTGATAGGAAATTTTCTAATTGTTTCCACGAAGCGAAACACAGGTCGTATCGTAGACTCGTGCTATACGGAGCAGTAAACAGGTCAATTGGCACAAATAAACAGGTCTAAATTTCTGCCTAACCATTAAGTTCCGTTTAATATTTGTTTCGGTGTTTGGACACCACATACGGAAAAAACATCTAAAAACCCTGTCTATCGGTTGTATTAGATGAAAAGTAGGGAAAAGAGAAGCATAGCGCCCCGCCTGAAATTACACACCAGAAATTATGCTGATTTTAGGGTGTATTTTTATTACGTCCATCGTATTCCAGGATTTGTGGACTGGAGTCGCATTTGACTTTTTCTGTGGGAGTGAACAGTACGCCAGGTTCGAGCAGAGGCTCTTAGGAGCACAGCAGTGTGTAAGTGTTCTGACGAGAAGTTCCGGATGAAAATGACACCTCTTCGAAGCAAGTACGTTACTGGTAGTAGCAGCTTTAAGCTGAAATTTATTTAATGCAGGCATTGTTGGAGCTCAATTTAGGTTAGTTAATCTCAATAACTTACAATTCAGTGTAAATTCACGGACTGACCGGAACTTTCGTGTCTAACTGTTATTACGGGCCTTACTGAGAAAACGGATCTGAGCTGTATACAAAAGATTAGTTTTAACTAGAATTCAATGCTAATCTTCACCGATAAATTTCAGGCTAAACTTACAACTATAATCGGAACGAGCAACGACTGACTGCTGACTCGACGAATTCACTTTGATTAGGTTGATACTGAACTGAAACAAATAAAGTTAGAAATTCTCTGCACGTATTCAATTAAATTAACTCCTACAATTTCACACTGACGGACTGATTTTCCGCCTCAACAAATAGTCTAGCTGAACTTAAAAACTCCTTCTAATTCTCTAGTTGAGTACAACGATTATTCACTGATCAGTACTTTCAGCATAAACACGTTTGCTCAGTTATGCTCCAAATGACGTTTCTCCTTCTGTCGCACACGATCATTGTTCGTACGGACGTCAGATTGACAGTTCAAGGAACCTTCGGGACTCACGTTCACGGTCGTCGGTGGGAGCGCAGGGGTTCCCACAACAGTGAGTATGCCAGCAAATGTAAGCTTTTGGCTAGTGTCGCTACGTCCGTACTAAGCTATGTACCAAAAGCTTTCGTTGTAAGCTGGAAAGTACTTATAGACGCATGTACATAAAAGTTGCGAGCATGTATCGTATCGTGTCACACGATGTGTTCTGTGTCATGAGACAGTTCCACCAGAGAAAGGTGAACCCAGATGTTGACCCCGAAGGTAGATATTTGGGATAACCAGTTGCAATGGGGAAGTAATATTCCACCTAACCCAGGCCTTTTCAGGCAATGGATGCTTCCGACAGTATCTAAATAGTTTCGGTCCTGCGGGTTCTCTTGGATGTCCGGTTTGTGCGGGTTTAAAGAAAACCGGCAGATCACGTTTTGTTCGTATACCCGCGTTTTCGCACAATGCGTGACCGCATGCTTGCCACATATAATAGATTTAGGAGAACCTGCGCAGGACGAAAGACTTCCGGCCCCAAATCTCCAAGAGATTGAGGAGGAGGTTGGCCGGGTGCAAAACAACAAAGCCGTTGGATCAGATCAACTACCAAGCGAGCTTCTAAACTACAGTGGAAAAGCACTGGTGAGAGCACTACACTGGGTCATTACCAAGATTTGGGAGGAGGAAGTACACCGAAGGAATGGATGGAAGGTATCGTGTGTCCCATCTACAAAAAGGCTAACAACTTGTCACTGACAAGTTCAATTACGGGAACTACTACCGCGTGATCACACTACTAAGCGCTGCCTACAAGATACTCTCTCAAATTTTATGCCGCCGTCCATCACCGATTGCAAGAGATTTCATGGGGCAATATCAGGCTGGATTCATGGGTGAACGCGCTACAATGAACCAGATGTTCGCCATCCACCAGGTGCTGCAGAAACTCCGCGAATACAACGTGCCCACACATCACTAGTTCATCGATTTGAAATCGGCGTATGATACAATCCAACGAGACCAGCTATGGCAGATTACGCACGAAAACGGATCCCCGATAAACTGATACGATTGATCAAGGCGACAATAGATCGAGTGATGTTGCGTAGTTCGAGTATCCGGGACACTCTCGAGTCCCTTCGAATCTCGCAGAGGTTTACGGCAAGGTGATGTTTTTTCGTGCTTGCTGTTCAACATTGCTTTAGAGGATGTTATTAGGAGAGCGGGGATAAACACGAGTGGAACGATTTTCCCGAAGTTCGTTCAGCTGGTTGGTTTTGCTGATGATATTGATATTATTGCTCGTAAATTTGAGACGATGGCGGAATCGTACATCCAACTAAAGAGTGAAGCCAGGCGAATTGGATTAGTTATTAATGTGTCGAAGACAAAGTGCATGATGGCAAAGGGCTCCAGGGAGGAATCAGCGTGCCCGCTACCCCGAATTTATATCGATGATGATGAAATCGAGGCGGCTGAAGAATTCGTGTGCTTGGGCTCACTGGTGACCACCGACAATGACACCAGCAGAGAAATTCAGAAACGGCATTGTGGCAGGAAATCGAGCTTACTCTGGACTCCGCAGAACTCTACGATCGAACAAAGTTGTTCGTCACACGAACGAAGTTAACTACCTACAAAACGCTGGTTAGACCCGTCGTCCTTTATGGGCACGAAGCATGGACTCTACGTGCGGATGGAAGACGGGACTTGAAGAAGGCGAATGAACCATGAGCTGCACCAGCTGCTGAGAGAACCAACCATCGTCCACACCGCGAAAATAGGGAGGCTTCGGTGGTCGGGTCACGTCATCAGGATGACGAATAGCAACCTGAATTGAATGGATCTCGAGAACCATCCGACCGGTACAAGAAGACGTGGTGCGCAGTGAACGAAGTAGGTCGATCAAGTGGAGGACGATTTGCGGATCCTTAACAGAGTGCGGAACTGGAGATGCACAGCCATGGACCGAGTAGAATGGAAACGACTTCTACGTACAGCAGAGACTACTGAGGCCGTACTGATCGATAAGGTAAGTAAGTAATGCTTGCGACATACCTGGACGATACATCCTGAGGATGTGTAGGAATGATTTTGGCTGGAATTCAGTTTCAACGGCTATCACTCACATCGTCTTGGAGCTGTAGAGGTGGTGGGCTCGGAGAATGGCTAGTGCGGACACTATACAAGAGGAGGTTCAAGGGTTTGGAGTCGGCTGCATAGGTCATACTCATACTGATGTCCTGCGGTCGAAAATGACCCGTCCAGCGATTAAGTGGCCGCGTGGAGAGAATCCTTGTAGCGTTGCTGTCGTGGCGTCGGTCTACTGGGTTGGATCCGTACACACGATTGGAAAGGGGTCCTCGGCAAGGTCGGGGCAGTTGGTGGCCCCATGTCGGCATGTCCTTCTGCAGGCATGGAAATAATCGTTCACGATTCATTCATTTTGAGCTCTCTCACAAACATTCTCGTGGAACGAAACACAATCCCAGCAATCCTGTACATAGTGTGTTACGCACTCGGGCGAATGAAGGGGAAAAAGCAAATACACGAAAATTATGGCAGCGTTCATCGTTGTTCACGTTCACCCGTTGACTCATTTGGTACGGGACTGCAATCGCAAGGCGAATGTCTTGAAAGGATCACACGTGAATGCATTCCTTCAATCGCGGCGATTCTTTCGTTTCGTTCGTCGTACTGCTGGTGATGCTGATGGTGCTAGTTTTATCTATCCCGTTTGTTGAGGGTATTAAGCAATTGCATGTATTAACTAATTAGGAAATTAACTAGTATCGATGGTAAATATTAAAGGGTCTATAGATTTCCACGTAATTTGAAATCAGGCAATTTTACTAGTGCATGTGGATAACATCGCCAAACGTACATTATTTATTTGGGCTTATAGCAAAGATGAGCTAATTTCTGATTTAGGAAAACAATATTATAATATAACCGGAAAAGGGCAATAAATTATCAAGTTTACATACTTGACAAAGGAAAGAAAATACTACCGCTATATTGTACCGTGTTTTAATAGATCAGAGAATTATTACTCTGGTTTATTTATGCTTTTAATGTTAACCAAAGATTTCGCTATTTCACTAATTTTGACAGTTACATTTTGGCCAAGGAGTACATTGCAAACAAAAATATTTGTCACTCTCAAAAAACAAATCAAAGAAAAAGCCGCAATGTATTTGTCAAAAGTGGTCAAATATTTATCGTTCAGGCAAATCAGGCACAAATCGGCGAGTTTGATCCTCATCAATGTCCCGGCGGCGCGGTAGACATGCATGCATTCAAGTATGGTATACCGTATGTAGAAATATTTTCTGATAGAAAGCTAGCACATCTCATCATGATACATGGTTAGATATATTTTATCGAATCAACCGTTTCCGCGCCGCACCATCTGCACAATGTCATCGCCAAGGTCAACGCATTTTCCCCCTTTGCCCTCGCACGACCAAGGAAATATAACACGAATAGACATGTTTTACCTTCCCATCTAGCAATAAATTAAGAAAACGCACCAAACCCGCAAAATAATATTGTCATAACAATCACGCGAATGCAATCTTTCATTCACACTGAATCTAAAATTTGATTCGTGTGTGAACGTTCGCGTAAAGAATCATTGAATCACGGCCCAACCGAAGAACCACGATCGACATGATTCAATTGCTTCGGTGCCATTCTCTTTATGCAATCTTTCTTTCTGCAGTTCGTTTGTATTGAGACTCGGTGGAGTTCATTGGAACGGTTTGATCCAACCGTGAGCGAACGATACAAAGCAATCAAAACAAAGAGCGCAGTTGGCAAGATGAATGTGAGTGAATGAATTTTCCCGTGCCTGTCCTTCTGTGTGCTGGCTCTTCTTGCGAGAATGTCAAATCGCTGTCCACGCGGTATCAGTTCTTGATACTTGCGGGCATGGTGTAGACCGTCCCTGCCTTCCTAAGACAAAGGGAATGGTGAGGACCACTCGGGAAACTGGCTATGCGCCAGTATGCTATCTTGGTGATTCCTCAAAGTGTGTCATCGATGTTCGTTGCTGTTGGCTATACAGCTAACCTTGACGGTTCGATATGCACTAGTCCCTCTCTGAAGCAATGCCTTCTTGGTGGTTCCGAAGAGACGAAGGGTTTGGCGACTATGGGAATGTTGTCTAGTGGATCAAGGAAAAAGTAGTCCTGGCTTTATATTTTTTTTTGTAGAAGATGGTCCTTGACCCCATACTACCTGGACCTTGCTGTTCTGGTGTGTGATGTGCAGATTATCCCCCCCATGGTTTATAAGAGTGAGCAGTGAGGAGTGAGAGAGAAATAAGCAGTGAGGAGTGAGCATTGAAGAGTAAAGCGAGAGAAGTGTGAAGCAATGACCAGCAAAGATTAAGAAATAAGAAGTAACTTGCAGTAAGCAGTAAGGCATGATAAATTAAAATGGAGAACCATGAGTGTGGACTAGGAAGAAGTGATATTTGAGCAGTCAAGAGTAAGTAGCTAGGAGTGATAAGTGTGTAGAGAGAAGTGAGAAATGAGGAATGAGTTCATGATGTACAATCTTTAACCTATTCTGTTCAAGTTGAGACAAACCTATGATGTATTGGGTGGATTTTCGCAACAAATGCATTTTGCGCCATGGTTCAAATTTAATTCAGTGATGAAAAGTATAGTGTGAGAAGTGACTGCGATGACTAAGCAGAGAAGAGTAACCTGTAATGAGTGTGGAACAGTGTGAAGTGAGTAGTGAGGAATGAGCAGTAAAAGTGAGAAAGAAGAAGTGATGAGTAAGTAGTGAAGTGTGAGAAGTGCACTTTGAGGTATGAGCAATGAAAAGTAAAGAGTGAGAAGTGTGATGAAGTAAGAAGTGAGATGAATGAAGAAAGAGTTGTAAATAATGAGGAATGAAAATTCGATCGAGTCAACGAAAATATTTGAGCATTGGTTTCTTTTTGGAAAAATATTTTACCCTGTGCACTGGGATCATAAGAAACGTGCGAGCGAATTTACAAAGTGTTGAACAAACATATAATCTGGCAGCCATGTTACCAGCCAACTGAAAAGCACTGTACCGCTAGTAGATCCCCACAGAGTCGGTTGATTGCAAATACCGGCAGCAAAAGCAACAGCAGCAGCAAGTCTTCGATTTTGTATCCAACTCGGGAAGAAACCACCCGCTTGATTGGATTGAGCTTTTGTTTGCCTAATTACCGCCACAGTGCAGTGCTGTGGTTTCTCACTTGGCGACGCTTGTGGATACACAACGAACAAAGTGTCCCTCATTACAGCTTCCCCCGTGGTTGTCGTCCGGTCTCCGGTTTCAATCCGCCACCACGCTACACGATGCAAGAGCAATAATGGGTTGCTGTCTCTCCGCCACTCGAATCCAGCGAATGGATGCAATTTTATAAACGAGGTGTTTGCCAATTCGGGATAACAGCGAACTCTCCCCAATATGTAGGTCAATCAAGGATTATGTGGTTCGAAGCTGGCTAATCGAGTTTGCTTTTAATTGATAGAGAACCTTGATGAGGATACTGGAGATAAGCTTTGTGCAAACGTCGCCTCTGTTTGGATTGTAAACGACAACCGAGCTCAGTAGCGGTTTTCAAGCAAGGGAACCTTAAAGCTGCCCAATTACAGCGTAAGGCATAAGGACATTTAGCAGAGGAATATTAGACATAACTGACGTAAGGCACAATAGACGCCTGAAAAAAAATGGAAAATTATGCCTATCATCCATTGTTCCTACCATTGCGCACATGATAATAGGGCTCATATGGCCTAAGCTGTAAACGCACGGGTGGCAGGTAGCTGAGGATGATGCGTTCGATTCCGATGACTTTCTTGGGCTTAGAGTATTGCCTTGGTATCTTCGAATACAGACAAACAAGTTTTGCTTTTTACCTAACAGATTTGTAAATCATTTGTTCTCATCGATTCGTCGATAACGTCTCTGTGTCTGAGGTGTGTATGAAAATGATTGGAAACCACTGCTCCTCTAGGTACTGATGACATTTTCCGTTTTGATGAATTATTGACTTGTTATTCCACCAGTAAGCGCTACGGAAGCTTTTGAGAGAGAATAAATTTATAAGGTAACAAAACCCAACTGAGTACAAATGCTGCTAGTTTATCACTCAGAAACTCGACTCCAGTGAAACCGACGAATTTTCGGCCTCAAGATTTTGCCGCCGCCTGTTAATAATAGGCTTAGCCCTCTCGCACACACATCATTTCCATTAGCATCCACAAAAGGAACGCGGAAACCCGGTGGCGCTGTTAGCATAAAAAATCGCTAAGGCAGGTACCGGAAATCATCCCACTTCAAAAGATGCCTGAATAAACTTCTTTCTTTTTTTCTTCCACCGTCGTGGTGATATTGTTTGTTGGGTCATCTTTCCACTCTACGCAGGAGGTTGTTTATGAGAGCCTCTGAAACAGTGTGTTTTTTTTTTCTTGGTCGGGGAAAAATGGCATCCATTATTTCAATAAACAGCTCTCCGGCACAGTTCGGTTTAAAAAACTTTTCCACTTAAGATAGGTTTATTTTGCGCCGGACTGAAAGAAATGGAGAAAATGAAGTTGTAATAAAAATGTATTTCCACTAGATACCTGCTGCTGCTGGGAAGGAACGATTGAGTGAGGCAGGTGGGTCCAGTAGTTGGGGTTAGACATTTACATATTTAGATGGTAAATGTTTTTGAATTATTTCGAAAGTTTTCATTTATAAGGTCACAACGAATTAGACTCGGCAGAGGAAGGTAAGAGTACAGATAATTGCATATGACGAAGAAAATGCAATGAGGTGAAAAGGCACTCGGTATAGGAGGAAAAGTCTCCACTCAAGGATACATACTTGAGTTGAGATTGAATTTTGGAGAAGAGAATAAAAATCAGTAAAAGTCATGTCGAGAGCACGGAAAAGACATTTTTTTTCAGTGGGGCGGACCTGGTGTGATGGTTAAAGCACGTGACTATCACGCCGAGGACCTAGGATCAAATCCCACTCCCGACAAACTCGCAAAATGTGAGTTCTTCCTTCGGAAGGGAAGTAAAGCGTGGGTCCCGAGATGAACTAACCCAGGGTTAAAAATCTCGTTAACCCTTCAGCGCGCGCGCTGTTGTAAAAAGTACAACACTACCGAAAAACCTCGGTTTTCGTATAC
The DNA here is from genome assembly GCF_035046485.1 of Aedes albopictus. Taxonomy (NCBI): domain Eukaryota; kingdom Metazoa; phylum Arthropoda; class Insecta; order Diptera; family Culicidae; genus Aedes; species Aedes albopictus. The sequence goes on along the minus strand of NC_085138.1, from coordinate 295,561,275 downwards.
AGGGGCTGTCCATAAACCACGTGGTCATTTTTTTGGGACTTCTCAAACCCCCCCCCCCCCCCCCCGGCGTGGTCATTAGTCCATACAATTTTTTTTTTCGTCCATACAAAATGGCAATTGGCCGAACCCCCCCCCCCCCCATGACCACGTGGTTTATGGACAGCCCCACAGTGCAAGCGCGGTGCAGTTTCGGTTGCTTGATGGCGCGCGTCCTGGAAGGTTAATACAGATAAAAAAAAATTGAAAAAAAAATATTTTTCAAAAAACTTAACCCTTTTAAACCTTTTCAGGGATTATTTTGGAAATCTTTCAAGGCATCCTTTCGGGAATTTCTCCAGCGGTTTCTTCAGTGATTTCTTAAGCAAGCTTTCGGATCTTCTCCGAGTCAAAGTCTTAAAATGTCTTTTTGACATATTTCCTACTTTTATATGAAATGATGTGGTGTTGTATCTTCAAGGTAAGTTATAAATGAATGAAATTGAAAAAAAAAATATATATATATATATAAATCGATGTCTAAGAAAACAACCAAACAAGACAGCTTCTGAGTGAATGATTTCTCGATATCGTAAACAACTTTGTGTAAAAGAGTCACAGTGGACTTACCAGATTGGTAGGCGTGACGGCTCACGTGAAGAGGCACGTTGACCAGATGAACATCACGGGTGCGATATGATCGACAATGCGTTCTAAGCACTTCAGAAGAAAAGAGGTCAAACAGATAGGAAAGCGAGCCACCTATCTGGGGGGAGTGGCCGGTATTTTGGGCACATTGTGTCAATTGATTCAAAACAGAAAAGTGCCCAAAATAGGAGCCCTGCCGAGATAAATAGTTCCACTTCCCTAGCCCTGAAACTCTTTGATTCTTCATACGTTGCACGACCCGCTTCCGGAATAAACTTTACAGTAATATCCCCCAAGATTTGGGAACAAGGTAGTAAAACTGCAAAAAAATAGTTTGATTTTTTCAAAACATGTTTGAAATAATCAATCCTCTTCAGAAGCAAAACAGGATAAATCCCATCTACTCCATGAGATTTGATAGGAGCTAAGCTATTTAAAGCCACTCAACCCTTAAAGGATGTGGACAATATATTTTCATACTTTTTCTCATACCTATTGACCTAGTGGGTTCAAAATCAAAACGGTTTTATCAAAGGGATTAGTTGTGCTATCATATGCACGTTATGTCGGGTCCCGCCACCACCCAACACCAATACATTCACCGAAGCCCATAGCAACAGCAGAGATCCAGACCCAGCCAACTGCACGTGCAGGGACAAATCGATGAGCTACGCAAGTTCCACCTGTCGTGGGAACGAAGGTTGCATCGGAATCACACCACCCGGAGGAACGCCGATTCAGCAGGTTTAGTTAATAAAAGGTGATTGACGAATGATTTCGGTTTAGTTTTAAGTGAAGTGTTGTAGAATCTAGTTCATTTTAGTGAATAAAAGTTTTTTTTATAAAGTCTCGGTAAACGGACTCATAGCTGGCGCAGTCAACGGTAGTCTGTGGAAGTAGTGTAATTCCGTAAAGTGTTTAGGAAATCGCGAATCCCGACTAAGCAAAGTTCAGTGAGAACAGCTGATGTACCGGGAGACCATCGGTGAGGGAACATCATCCGAGTAGAGTACATCAGAGCCCACGGACAGGAACCAACACCCCAAAAAGGATTTCTACAACAACTTTTAACTCCAGGAAGATGGTACTGATCTTACTGTAAGTAAAAACCACCACGGTATTTTATTACTAAAACATTAAGTGACCTTCTAGTGAAACCCTAAGCGCTAAAGTGATTTAATAGTGAAGCTTTTTAGAGTGAGAGGGAATATCGAACTCTTCCTTAATTGATCCCGAAGTGCTAAAATCAAACCCTCATAAAGGGTAACGAATCAAACGCAATAAAGTGACCCACGCGAAAAGTGCAAAATAAAACGACAAACTAACAACCACACGCTTTGAAACCCAGTCAAAACATACGGCGGCAGGGAGTGCAAGCGAAAGAATCTTATTTCACCCGTGTGTAAATTTGATAAAAACAGACACACCATGTCCGAGCTATCCGCTCAAATTCGGGCTACAGAAATTACTCCCGAACAGCTGATCCAGCAAGTGGCTCAGCTGACCAACACCCAAACGAATTTAATCGCAACAATTAACGCTTTACAAGAAAGGGCAAAGAACCCCTTCACGAGCTTCCACATCCCGATCAAATTAAGATCATTCCCCAATTTAACGGAAACCGTAAGGAAGCCCTAGCCTGGATTGAAGACACTCAGGAGGCAATCGATTAATTCGAGAAATTCGAACTCGAACCTGAGTACAGGCAAATTATTAGGGTTATTAAATCCAAGATAGTCGGTGAAGCAAGGGAAGTGCTTATAGCTTCCGGAAATCCCTCAGAGTGGGCTGAGATAAAGGAAATCCTTCTCAACGCCTTTGGGGATAAACGAGACATAACGTCTCATATACAATCTTTGTTTTACGTAAGGCAAGGGAAGAAAACTCTCCAAGAGTACTTCCAAAAAGTTAAGGCAATTGACACAGCAATCAAGACAACAGCTGCACAGATGGAGGACTACAAAAGGTCCACCAAGGCAGTAAACAAATTAATTAGTCTGATGACCCTCACTAGGTACATCGATGGACTTAATGGGGAAAACTTAGCGATGTACGTGAGGAGTTACCGACCAAAATCTTTGGAGGAGGCTAACGAAATAACAATCGCCCATTCAAATGCCTCCTTTAGGCAAAAAATGGAAAATAGGCAAACTTCCTCTAGCTCCTCCGGAGCAAATGTTCACACAAAATCCCAAAATAAAAACGGAACTACTAGAAACCAAAATTTTAATAACTCAGGACAACAAAAAACATATTCCGGCAAGTTTAAAAGAAACAACGATGAAGACGTGTCCATGAAAACACATATTTCAAAAATCAGGCCTGGTAGCGAGTCACTATTTAGTGACTTGGTCACTATTTTCGTTTAAGTCACTAGTATAAAGTCACTATTTTCAAGACTTTTCAACTAAAGTCACTTTTTCCGTTAAAAAGTCACTGTTTTCAACTATTTTTATTGTCCTAAAATTTTGTCTGTGAGTAGAGCAAGAGATGATATCTAAAAAAGTATCTAAAGCTTTGTGTTATTGGAGACAATAAAAGTCGAATCAACAAAGGTATGTGCAAATTCATCAATCGTCTTTATAGAGTAACTGACTTTGATTACACAGCGCAACATTTTTTTGTCTCAAGAGCAAACTTATGTGTCTCCGAAAGATTTTGGACCGCTGAATCCGAATCCGGGCTGAGATTTGCTCTAACACGTCACAATTTTGAGCTATACCTCAATTTATAGGGCAAAATATGCGATTTTGGGCTTTTTTGACTGCAAGCCATTAAGCAAGTAAATATTTTTTAAGCAATCAAAAGTTTAATTAGTCAATTAACATCTAAATTAACGACTCATGCAAAATATTTCGTTTTACCTAATCAAATTTGATAGATTTTAGCATTTGATGTTAGTATGAAAACTTGCATGCAACTTTTGGAGGGTGACTTGTATGGGAATCTCGTACCTAACATACATCGCTTAAAACTATGAAATTTGATTAGGCAAAACGAAATATTTTGCATGAGTCGTTAATTTAGATGTTAATTGACCAATTAACCTTTTGATTGCTTAAAAAAAATATTTCCTTGCTTAATGGCTTGTTGTCAAAAAAGCCCAAAATCGCATATTTTGCCCTATAAATTGAGGTATAGCTCAAAATTGTGACGTGTTAATGCAAATCTGAGCCGGATTCGGATTCAGCGGCCCAAAATCCTTCGGAGACACATAAGTTTGCTCTTGAGACAGACAAAAAGTGAATTTTTGTTACGCTGTGTTATTAGTGTTGCCTTTTTTACATATGATTCATGTGACTACATTTCAAACAGAAATTTGACAATAAGAATTCAGATGTTTTTAAGAAAATTACTGGCAAAATTACAGTGAGTATGCTGCACGGAGAAAAATAATTAGTAAACACAAACGGATTTTAGTTAGATTTAACCGGAATTTCAGGTTGAACTGGGCACAACCGGAATATTCGTTTATTTTAACTGCCCACATTAGTTGAAACAAACCAAATTTAGTGATTATAATTTCAGCCAATCTGGGAGGTAAATTCTATCAACACTGGTTTGAAAATACTATTTGTCGGTTGACAGTCACAAAAACAAACAATTCTGGTAGTTGTTTTAACAAATATTCATGGTTTGTTTCTAACAAACATGGATTATAATCAACCTTCACTGCCGGTTGAAACAAACTAATTCAATCGGTTGAAATTACTAATGCCTTCGTTCAAATTTACCTACATATTATCAAGGTAGGTACTGAATATTGAATTCAAATAAAAATTGAATTGTAATTTAATAAGAGAATATTCTCTCGTGCATCCTATTTATTTGTGCATCGAATTGCGATGTTTTACAATATTGGGGTAAATACATAATTCATACAATTCTATGTGCAATTTGGTGATCATATCCATCCGAAGCTGTTGCTGGTAGTGTGTCATTCAAGACTGATATGCCACAGACGTGGGAGGAGTTCTTTTTGTCGTGCCTTAGGATGCTTCCTCCATTCCGGAGCTGTCTGGTTTTGCAGTCATCCAGCAGCCATCGAGGA
>NC_085138.1:295502740-295556100 GCF_035046485.1 Aedes albopictus | reverse complement strand
ATGCTTGCATGCGATTGCTAGGTGAACCAACCGTGGAACATCATCCCGTGCCCGCGAAACAGAGCCTTCCCCGTGAAGGCTCTTTTTATGACGGGTCTACACCACGCACGCCATCACTCCGCACTCCCCAAGAGTGTTTGAGTGCTCGCCGACAGACAGGATCGATCGCTCCGTCCAGCAAGGTGGTCATGAGTCGACCGCTGCACGTCTAGAAGAGCATTAGTCGCCACGCATTCCAGACCCCAAGGAGAGTAAGCATCGTCTACGCGAGGGAACGAAGAGGTTTCCTCAGTTTAATCACTCCGGGAAGTGATCCGAGTGTCCCCGGAATTTCTTCAGACGACAATCCGGTTCATTCTGCCCTCTACTAAACAACCAACTGTCATCGTCTCCGGTGGCGACCCCCTCGGCCGTTGTAGGCTCTACTGCCACGGGAGGGAAGGAAAGGAAGCGTAGTTGCATGTGTGCGGAAGTTGCGTCAGTGGGTCTAGCGATGACTTGCACGACCAAATGTTAGCGCTATCGAACCACTATAGCGCCATCGAAACACCGTTCCAGACCGGGGCCCCGTCGACGGATTGCGGATACAGTATAAGGTTAGATAACTTAAGTTAGTTATAAGGAAACAGAAATGCTTTGGCAATAATATCCAATATGTCCCAACCAAACATAAACACTAATAAGCTACCTTCACTGACGGGTGAACTTATTTAATTATTTGCCTTTAAACGTGCAATTGACTGATCGAGATATCTCATTAACGTTATATTAGCCTAGCCGGAGCCAACCATGAATGATTGAGGTATCCATCACTCAATACACTATGGACTGTATAGTTGATTAACTTATATGATCACTTTACGTCATTATGGACAGAGAAAGAGATACCATTACAGTAGACCCTCCGAAACGCCTCCAAAACCTGTATAAAATCCTCTGAAATTCTCTGCAATTCCTTCGAAATCCCCCTCAAAGTATCTAAAACGCTCCGAAAATCCATCGACATTAATGTCCCAACAATCTCACGCAATCACCACCCCTGAGTATCCCTGAATTGTTACTGAGACTTCCTGGAACTTCCTGAAACCCTTTGATAGGACCCTTGAAATGCTTCTGAGATCTTCTTGTACCCCTTTCAAACTCTTTGAGACGTTGAGACGTCTGAGATGACGTGAATGACTATTTTCCACGACAATTGAAAAAGTAGACTGATTTTGAGATGTTCCCTTATTTATTGGTAGAAATGTCATAAACTCGCGTTTTTCGATTAATTTTAGAACGGGTCTTTGTGAGATGAAAATTTACATTGTTTTTTATCATTCACCATCAAAATATCAAAAATGACAAATTTTGAGTTGTGCTCCTATTGAAGGAAACCAACGATATGATTCACAAATAAATTGACTTTTTGGTCTGAAATGAATTGAATGCTGCTATATATTATCCAACCTACACATAACATTCATCCGAAAAATCTACTAACTTTCCATCAACGTCATCATCAACCCTTCAAAAAATAGAACAAATCGTACATATGTTTCTTACAACGTGTTCCCATGCAAAAATAAATCTACCTCGTAGGCAGCTCACCGACTTTCCGACAGTTCTTCACGTCATAATTTAACACTGCCGGTCGGGCCCCAATTTTTGACCCGGTCCTGTCAGAAACATAAATATCCGCATACGAAAGTCGAACCTTTGGCTTTAGCGTTGGCGTTAGCGTCGTTGCCTGTCGGATACCGTACCGTACGTCATACGGCCACCGCAGTCATTTATCGGCAATTTGAAGAAACTTGAAACTCACACATATGCCCCTCCCTTGCCATTTTCCCGCACATCGTCATCGCCATCAATATCGGCTATAACGATGATAACGCGCGCTGGATAGAGGGGCTGGATGGTGCCATGACATGGCTTAAAAATATTCCCTACCTACAACATATTATGTCTGCCTACATTGATGTTTAGTGTGGCGACTGGATCCCCTCAGGGCAGGAAGAGGATATGGTCTGTGGTGTGAAAAGTGGGGGGCGAAACATAAATTCCAAACACCGTCACAGCTTCATGTTCACTTTTCCGGGCACACATGTCATCGTTTTCAGACACCCACCATCGCATCGCATCGAGTATCGAGCCGCAGGAGCAGTACAAGCAGCGCCCAAGTGAGATTTACATTTTTCCTTAGTTGTACAACTTTGTTCACATTATACAAACAACACGGCCCAACTTGAGCAGGTTTATTGGAGCGCAACGGCGCGGGCGGCGCACCGTAAGAAATATGCTTTTCTTTCCGAACAAGTTTGCTGCTGTCTGCTCCTGCTGCAAGGAGGAAACAAAGGGGACCGACGGCGACGTGGCACCTTCTGCATGAGATCACACTTGAATTAAAAAGCAATTAGGCGCGCGGTTGATAAAAGTTTGCGGAGTTTTGTGAAAAACGATTTTTATTCCGTCATGAACAGAAAAGCGAACCCGGAGTTTACGATTAATCGTCAAAAAATATTGTTTCTATCTTTCCAATCATTGCAACAATATGGTTCAGATTACGCTCGGCTTGAGATTCGATCGCACCCCTAAGGATATGAAAAGACAGCTCTTGCTTTAAATGTCTATAAAAAATCATTTCCAAACGGATTAACTTGAAGTTTCCACGTGCCGCTTCGTGGCTGAAGTATGCTGGGTTATGAAGAGGTATTTTTACAAGTTTTTATTTATTTAGACCCCATTGATGCTCTTAGTCGTTTCCCAGCAGCTCATATATTCTTTTTCTTCTTCTTCTTCTGGCCAGCCGACGTCGTTCGGATCTAAAACAGCTAGTCTGCCTATTTCTGGCACTATAGTACCAGAGATATACCTTTGTGAGTTTTCTAATTGTTGCGCTTTTATACATCCAAAAGAATCTATGTGGTATTGGGACTTATTACACAGTTTTCTTTAATTTTTTCTAAGGATTCTCTCAAAATTTTCCTGAGAATTCCTTTACTTTCAAGGACTTGAATGGATTGTTTCAGAAATTCCTTCATGAACGTCTTCAGAAATTCCTCTTGGATTCCCTTAGTATATTCTTCAGGGAATTCAAGAAAAAATCCTCCAGCAATACTTGCAGAAAATCTGCCATTGAATCTTTTAGAAAATCGTTAAGAGAATTGCCTAATAATTCCTTCAGGGAGTCTACCAAGGATACCCATAGAAATTCCTAAAAAGTTCCTCCAGAAATTATTCCAAGAATTCCTTGATAAAAGCTTCGATGGACTCCTTTTGAAATTGCTTCATGGGTTCCTTTTGAAAATTCCTCAGGGATGCCATTCATAAAATCTTCTACAGATCCCTTCACAATTCTTTCAAAAAATCTTCCACTTTTCCACTTTAAAAAAAATAATAAATTTTCATCAGACATTTTTCCAGAGATTATTTTTGAAAGTCTTCTAGAGGATCGTCCAGAAATTCCTACAATAATTTAAGGAGAAAATCTTTCATGGGATTTCTTGGAAATTCTTCGATGGATTCTTCAAGAAATTTCTACAGGGTTTGCTTCAGATATTCTCCATAGAAATCTCTTCAAAAATTTTTTTCAGGAGTACCAGAGTGACAAATTCATACATGTATTTTTTCACGAAATCCACCAAAGTTTATTCAGGCATTTTTCCGGCGATTTCATTGCAAATTCCAATAAGAATTTGTGCAGGATATCAAGTTTTCTACTTTCTTACTTTTAGAGATACACAACTGTAAAAATCTAACATGGACTCCTTAGGAGAAATCTCTGAGGAAATCTTATTAGGTATAAATTTTCTCAAAAAATTTCTGCAGAACAGATTTTTTCAAGGATTTTTTTTTGCTATACTTCTTTTTTTTTTCTATTCTAGTGCTTGCACAGCCAATGACAAATTTTCAGGAAATATATTTATTTTTTTCTGATAATTTCTTGTTATCATTAGTATTTGCGACATACAGAGATGCGACACAGATATTAAAATTTCCTGGCCCGCTGTCCAGACCATTGGGTTGGGAGACAAGGATACTCTCGCAGATTCTTTCATGAATTTATTAAGAAATTTCGATTAATACAGTAAGATTTCTACAGGAATCGCTTTGCCAAATATTTCAGGAGATTTTCCTACGGACTACTTCAAAAACATGTCATCCAAAAATATTTTCCGAAAATCTTCCAGGTATTTTGTAAAATGATTTCTCTAAGATTTTTTACCCCAATTTTTTTCAATAAATTCTTATTGAAATTTTGCCAAGGGTTTCCAAAAAAGTTCAGGTATTCTTCTTTCCTTGGATTCATTCAGATATTCCTTTGAGGATTTTTCCAAAAACACCTCTAGCGTTTTCATCAGAAACACAACCGGAGGTTTCTTCAGATTTCTTTCAGGAATTCCTTCAGAAATATCTTCAAAGATTCCCTCATTATTTTAAGGAACTTTCAGAATTTTTTATTCAAGATTCATTTTTTGATATTTTTTTATTTTTTTGAATTTTTCTAAAAAAAAATCTTTTAAATTTCTCCCAATGATTCCTCCAGAAAATGCTTCAAAAATTCCTTCAGGGATTCCAGCATAAGGGCGTAAATACTTTTTGTGATAAGTCGTGTAATTCCATCTGATATATTTCCTGGGAGTCCTTCAGAGATTTCTTCAGAAATTCTTTCAAATATTCCCCCGTGGATTTTTTCTGAGGTTCTTTCAGAAATTACAAAAAATAAAACGGAAGGAGTTCATGAAAAAATCTGTGGAAGATACCTCTGGAGATTCCTATAAAAAAATGAAATAATCCTGGACAAACATACTTGGAGCAAATTCTGAAGCAATCTGCAGAGCAATCCTTGGAGGAGTCCTTGGGAAAATACTTGAAAGAACTTCATGAAAAACTTTTACAGGAGTTTCTTGAAGATTACCAAGAGAAAGCCATTTTGAGGGAAATTTTCTGAAAGAATTTCAAAACAAAATTTCTTGAGAAATCTTCGGAAGATTTTATTTTATTTTTTGGAAGAAATTCTGAACAAAATTCGTAAAGGAATTTCTAAACAATACCCTTGAGGTTTCTTTCTGAAAGAATCCTTGAAAAAAAAAGAATCTGCAAGAATTCCTGCAGTCAAAACTACTGGAGCAGTCCTTGAAAAAATCGCAGGAGAGTATTCTGGAGTATTTTCTAGAAGAGCTCCTGGAGGCAGAAACCTCTGGAGAAAATCCGAGAAGAACTTCTTGTACTACTTCTGAAGGACTTAGTGGACACAAAGCCCTAATAAAATTTCAGAAGTTATACCTTAAGAGTTTTTTAAAGATAGATAACCTTACCTGAATACCTACAAGATTTTTTCGGAAAATTATTAGAAAAATGCAAAGGAATAAACCTTATCCTAGTTTCTATTTTTTATTTTTTTTTATTTTTTTTCGATTTTTACTGGCTCTCTAGGGATCAAAACGCATAGTTTTGTTGGGCAGATAAATAGTTGGGCAGATAAATAGTTGGGTAGAAGAAATTTATCCGATTTGATTCCCTAGATGCGAGAGTCAGTAAAAATCGAAAAAAAAATCTAGTTGAATGTTTCCGTTAGTAATTTCTAAGGAATTTCTGAGAGGATTTCTGAAGAAATTTCTGAAGAATTGCCGAACAAATTTCCGAAATCATCCTCGAAGAAAGCATTGAAAATTTTTTAGTAGGAATTAATGAAGCAATCCCTTGAAGAATACATCAGAGGACTTTTAGAGGAACCCCTGGAAGCATTTCTGAAATAATTGTCTTCATGGCTCCCTGATGTTTTTTTTTTTTGGAGAAATGCCTAGAAAAAAATCAGGAATTTCTGAAGATATACCAGAGTAATTTCCTCTGGAGGAATTCTAACAATTATATCTGAAAGAATCTCTAGAAGAATTCTTGTTAGAATCTCTGTATGAATTCTTACAAAAATCTAAAAAAAAGCTATTCGAATTGCATTTTTGAGGGATATTTGGAGAAATACCTAGGGAAATCCCGGGAAAAATAACTGAAGAAACCCCTGGAAATCCAAGAAGAGAGAAGTTACTAGACAAATTCCTGGATAAATTTTTGACAGTATCCTTCGACGATTTTCTTCATTATCCAGTGGATAACTGACACTGAGGAATATTACACGTGGTAGTCGAAATACGCGTATCTGTCAAAAGAAAAAGCAACATAGGGCGGAATTAAAAGGTACGAAACTGATTACACTCATTCTAATAAATCATTTCAACACTGATTTTTCATTTGGGCCTAACTGACACTTTTGAGTTCTCTTCATCGGTCCTCAAATTGTGTTATCACAGAATGTGTATTGAATTTTCTAAAGATTTTTTGGTTCAAATGCGTGTTGGTTGAAATACATGTTGCTATAGAAAGAAAAAAGGATAATATTATGATTGTTTTGATCAAGTTATTAGCGAAAGAGAAATCGATCAAGTCAGTTAGGCCCTTATGAAAAACCATTGTCGATTTGATATATTGCATGTATGTATTGGTTTTCTTGAACATTTGACCATTTCCGGCGGGACACCGGAACCGGTTCCGTAACACATTGATATGGTCTGAGACTAATTACTTGACAACTGTTCATCATGTTACCTTAAATTATATCCTAATGTGGTCTTAAATAGCATATTTCCTTGATTACTGGTCATCAGGTTATTAAATAAGCCATGATTTTATGTGTCGCATTCATAGGTTAAGTTCACTTCTACATGTGGCCACTTCCGGAGGGACACAAGGAACCGATTCCGGAACACTACCGGTTCAGATATGGTCTGAGACTATTTTCTTGCCAACCGTTAATTAGGTTTTCAAAAAAGCTGCTCTTTGATTTGTCGCATGCATTAATTTGGTTAACTATTATATTTAGCCACTTCCGGCGGGACATCCGGAACCGGTTCCAGAACACTATCGGTTCAGATATTGTCTGAAACTATTTTGTTGCTAACCGTTCATCAGGTTATCAAAAAAGTTGCGCTTTGATGTGTCGCATGCATGGCTTTGGTTCACTTTTATATATGGCCACTTCCGATGGGTCACTCGGAATTGGTTCCGGAATACTACCGACAGACCCCAATGTGGTCTGAGCCTACTTTCTTTATAACTTGTCATCAGGTTATTGGAAAAGCTGTGATTTGACGTGTCTCATGCATGGGTTTGGTTCACTATTACATTTGGCCACTTCCGGCGGTCCCTCCGGAACCGGTTCCGGAACACTATCGGTTCAGATATGGTCTGAGACTATTTTCTTGCCAACCGTTAATTAGGTTATCGGAAAGCCGCGCTTAGATGTTTCGCATGTATGGGTTTGGCTACTATTATATTTTGACCCCTTCCGGCGCGACATCCGGAATCGGTTCCGGAACACTACCGGTTCAGATATAGTCTTGGACTATTTTCTTGCTAACCTCTCACCATTTTATCGGAAATGCCGCAGTATTATGTGTCGTATGCATGGGTTTGGTGAATTTTCATGTCTGGCCCCTTCCAGGGGTACCAGTCCGGAACACCTAAATGGCCATAACTCCGGAATGGCTGGACCGATCCGAACCATTTTCAATAGGAAACAATGGGACCAGATTCCACGTCGAATGAACCGTTGATCATTAAAATCGGTTGAGGTTTACTGCCAAAAAGTAATGCCCACACACATACACACCCACATACACATACACACATACATACACACAGACATCACCTCAATTCGTCGAGCTGAGTCGATTGGTATATGTGACTCGACCATCCGAACTTTCTATCAAAAAGTCATTTTTGGAGTGAACATATAGCCTTTCCAGTACACTTAGTGTACGAGAAAGACAGAAAGAACTATGTCCTAAGACGCGTAAAACCCATAGTGATCAATTTTTCCAACCACCAGATAGTTGACGGTACTAAACAGGTATATGCCTCGAATAGTGTGCGTTACATCAGACCCGTACATTTCAGCTTTTATGGCACATATCACGAAATATTACAGTCATTTCCAAGCAATGCGAACTCTTTACAAACTCACACACGTTCCGATTCAAATTTGCGCAGCACTAAAGCTTTTAACAATCCACATTTATCACGTGCGCCAATTTCGGCAAAATTGATTGCCTTCCACGTCAACCGGCGCGCTTTTCCCCATAAGAGAACGGATTCTCTCACCGACTGTCACCCTGTTGTACCTCGCGCGCGTAGTGCCCTAGTCGCCGCCACTCCGAACCACCGAAAGTCGAAACACATTTTGAGCTTAAAAATTCCATCAACGGTTGACCCAAATTGACGTCCATCCGGGGATCGTAAAGTGTGTGTGGCGCGCTGACTTATTGCTGGCTGGCAGTCTTGCGATAAATTTAATACAGAATAAAACGCGTGCCACAATTTGACTTCCAATCCTGAAGCTGCTGTACTACGCCAGGCCAAAATCACATCATAAATTCCGGTTTAGCCATAAATCCGTGCCGGCTGCGGTCCATCCAACTCTTTCGGGGATCGATTCTTTCGAGTCTGGAGAAAAGATATGCCCATTCCTGTATCGAATTTTTCACTCATCGGTTAGATCGGTTGTAAAGAAAATCGCTGTCCTTAAAAAATATCGTTCTTAAACACTATTCTCCAGCTTGCACATATTTCCCTCTTAGCATCTTCGCGTCGTTGCAATATTTATCGCCGGTAATAAAAATCGACGAACATAAAAATATAAATAACCCCCGAAGCGTCTTTTCGTGTCCAATGGCCCTGGAATCTTGCAACAATGATGTCGCGCAATGTTATTCTGGACGCAATTCATTAGCTTTAAAAATAAACACCAGCGTCATCGTCCACTGTGACTGGTATGTACGCATCCCATCGAGAGTGGGGACCTAGACGTACTTCATACATAGGTACCTACCATAATTCATTCCGCATTAGAACGAGGAATGACCGGCCAACCATCCCACCCCACCGCTGCTGGTGGACACGCGCCGGACAAACAATGTAATGGGGCGGGGTGCAAAATTCTATTAGTGCTTTTTTCCGCACCATCACCCGATGAATGTTGGAGCTTTTAGCGCTTTTTATGGAGTCATTTCCAGGGAGCAGCCACGCTATCTGCTTTCCTGTGGCATCTAAGGGCACCCTAAGTAGGGTCAGGTGGGGCGAAAGTGTGATAATTGGTATGTAAATCATATGGTTTTAGAGAAAATTTAGATAACAGTTAAAAGAGTTGTTATTCTCTGACGTAATTTCGGGCGATGTACAGGGGATAGACAAAATGATCGGGACAGGCAAAATTTTCACTTTTCCAAAAATGTTCAACTAGCTGCAACTTTTCGAAAAGTGCATCAAATATTCTCAAATTTATATTGTAAGTTCATCAACTAGTTGTGTATCAGTGAACAAAATTTGGAAAAGATTGGGCTATGCTACACGATGTTAAAAAGATTCTAGAAATAGGTATAATTAACCGATAGCCAACTTTGAGCTGTTATATCTCCGGATTCAATGAACCGAATGCAATGAAAGTTTGACCATTTATGACTTATATAGCCCATATAGCCGAGGCGGTAAACGCACGGGTATTCAGCATGACCATGCTGAGGGTGACGGGTTCGATTCCCGGTCGGTCCAGGATCTTTTCGTAAAGGAAATTTCCTTGACTTCCTTGGGCATAGAGTATTTTCGTGCCTGCCACACGATATACACATGCAAAATGGTCATTGGCAGAGGAAGCTCTCAGTTAATAACTGTGGAAGAGCTCATAGAACACTAAGCTGAGAAGCAGGCTTTGTCCCAATGAGGACGTTACGCCAAGAAGAGAGAGAGAGAGAGAGAGAGACTTATATAATGAGCTCTGAAAAGCGTTTGACACAACTTTAAATTATTAACAAGAAAAAAAGCTATAGCGATTTTATTTATTTTTTGATTTTTTAGTAAATTGGTCTATTTTTAACATGCATCCCAATTCTTTTTCTATTAATTGAAGGCTATGTTGTTACTTTCCTTCAAAACATATTTATATTAAAGACAATTAGAGGGAATTCAAATAACCTATAATTAGCATCTTAAATTTTGAAACGATGTTGAAGTTTTAGAAAATTTTGTGTTTTATTAGGAAATAAAACTAATCGTAATATTTTTTTTCCGTACTAAGAATTTTGAGTTATTTCAAAAGTTTTTCAAAGTTCATTAAATAAGTCATAAATAGTCGAAATTTCATTGCATTCGGTTCATTGAATTTGGAGATATAACAGCTCAAAGTTGGCTATCGAACAATAATACCTTTTTCTAGAATCTTTATAACTTCGTGCAGAATAGCCCGATCTTTTCCAAATTTTGTCCACTGATACACAACTAGTTGATCAACTTACAGTGAAAATTTGAGAATATTTGATGCACTTTTCGAAAAGTTACAGCTAGTTGAACATTTTTTGAAAAGTAAAAATATAGCATGTCCCGATCATTTTGTCTATCCCCTGTAGGTGCTCTTTTACTTCTCAAGAAACGTTCCATTTTTCTTCACTAACAGCACTTTGAAAAATGGGTTTTCTCAAAAACTTTTAAGGGATTCCTTATAGAGATATCAATAGGAATCTCTTTTGTAATTTCCTCATGAGACGAATTTCGCGCCAACTCGACCAACGGTTGGCAGCACCCTCTCAGAATCGAACAAAACTTTGTGGGCATAAACAATAGGTCTTTCTAAGCAACTTTGCATATTTTGTTTTTCGAATTTTTTCAAGAGTAACATTTGAAGAGGGCCTAATTTTTTTCATAGATTTTTTTCAAATCGATGTAACTCAAAAATGACAGGACCTACAAAAAAGTGTTGTATGGCGGACTATCGTGAAATTCTATGAAGTTTTTTAGAAAAATATCCAAAAAATACAAAATTGATTCCTACACTGAATATAGGTTAAAGGTTTTAAAAATTTAAATCGATATTACAAAAAACCCTATGTTTTTAAATCGATGATTTTTTTTCTGGAGAAAGGTATTTCAATTACCTACATTTTCTCCAAACAATGTTGCTGTGACATATTTAAGGGAAAAAAGTTTTTCTAA
The DNA here is from genome assembly GCF_035046485.1 of Aedes albopictus. Lineage (NCBI taxonomy): Eukaryota > Metazoa > Arthropoda > Insecta > Diptera > Culicidae > Aedes > Aedes albopictus. The sequence continues at coordinate 295,545,081 of NC_085138.1, read as the reverse complement.
CAAAAACTTTTTTCATGTCCACATTGAGTGAATATTTTTCATCGTGTTTCGTGCCAACATAGCATAGCATAGCATAGCATAGCATGAATACTTGCACAAATCTTGGATGGAGTTGCAAAGTTGAATATATCCATTGACATTGCTGATGTCGCTACCAGTGCTGCAATTTTTCGACAGGCCTTTATGATAGCGATATTTTGCTTTTTTCATTTTCTCTGTTTTGGTTTTCCTGTCAAAGTTGCTTTCCGATCAAATATGGGAAATAGGTACTCACACCCGCACGCAGCGTGCTGAAAGCGAGAGCTGACAGGGCTAAATTTCCATTCAATTTTCTGTAGTTGAGTGTTTTCACCCGTGCTAACGTATAGGGCACTCACTCTCGCAAGCCACCGCTTGAGACGAATGGCCTTTCAGCATGAGTAGTGTGTGGATGATTGGGAATTGATCTTGTTGGGTCGCTCACGAATGGAGCTCTCGGACTCTGTCAGTTCTCACATCGAGGAACTGAAAACGACCGCCGCAGTCATTCATTTTCGGCTGAAAAACAGGCACTGAGACTGATATTTTGCAGGACTGGTCGCTACTATCTACAATGCCATAGACCCACTCAGCTCCACACACCTGGCCAAGTCCTTGCAAGCATTTATAAATCCCTTCATCAACTTAGAAAGAGCCCAGAACTGAAGCAGCTTCCAATAGATGAAAAGATGTTGAAAATAGCGAATTTTCAACTTATATATAGTTATATAACAAAGGAAAATAAAATAAATTAAAAATAAAAATAATGAAATATGCTTTTGAATCTCAGCTGCTATTTTTTTCTTTGATTTGTACCTGAAAATCCAAATCTTGTCTCCAGGTTTCTAGATGAAAACATTCTTTCATCATGAAACCAGTGACCGCTCGATTCGGAAAGAGAGGCACCCAGCGAAATCAAGAATGAAAATTGGAAATTTCTCACCCGGATATCGTTTCCATGTCGATGATCTACCAGCTGATGTATCATCCGCCGGTGCCGTGCCGAATGAAAATGTTTCTCTGGTTCACCACACACAGACGTATTCATTTTCACAGGTTTCTGGATTCTTTTCCTTGCGCAGATTTTTTTACCTCATGTCAATGAGGTATGATGACAGAGCCACAGAGCATGGGTTGGAATGCAACACCAATTGAAATTTCGGATCACTCTCATATCTTGTTGAATCGTACACTTGTGCAATACACACACACACAGCTATCACCGTTTTTCAGAGAGAAGAAAAAACTTGCGGTCGTCCACTATAGCTACTTTAATCCAGCTGTCGTTCAATTTCCACACTAATACGAGAGACACGACCGCAGGATCGCAGTCTTGTCTATCCTTTCCAACACATTTCGAGATCAACGCGACCAAAATCACCCCGAAACGATCCGAAAAACTGACCGACGATCGGAAAACGCTCCCAGAACTGGCAAATGATATGCTGTCCGTATGATCAAAAAAGCTCGGAAATGCACGACAATAGAATCCTAAATGGCCGTTGTGATTATCCTCATCAGCCGAATCACCATCCACATGGAAAATTTTCCGCGAAAACGAAAGAAACCGTGACAGTGATCTTCATCGTGTTTCGTGCCAACATGGCCATATATAGGTTCAGCAGCCTCTCATCAACCAATGAAACTTTATGGAAGTTCAAAAAATTGTTTAAGAAGCAACTTGGCATAATCTAATATTTATCTAGACTAACATTTGAAAATGGCGTATTGGAGTGACCCACACTTATATGAAAAACATAAAAATAAAAAAATGCCAAGCCTTACCTTCTGCACAGTGAATCAAAATTCAACCAGCGGGCAACAATAACGACAATGTCGCAACCTGAATTTGTTGCGACATTCTACCCAATGCGACATAGGTTTGTCCCAACTTGAACAGAATAGGACAAAGATCGTGCACCACGAGTTTGAAGATTTTTAAGGCTTGCATTGCGATTTTCGAGCAGTTACTTCGAATCGGTATACACTGCAACGCTGCTGAAGATGTATCATCAAAAAGTTCTGATTTTGGGTTGGTAATAATTGATTATTCACAAGTTGAAAAGTACGCAACAAATTCAAGCTCCGTTTTGTCTGCAACAAAAATTTTCGAGATCATGTCATTATCTGTTACCAATTGGGATAAAGAGTAATCGCCGCGTCTTCTTTGTTGCTTGTTTTGTGCCTCATTTTTCTGAAAATTTTCTTCACTGCTCCTGCATCAGTTGTTTTGGATTCCCAGAAGCTATGTTCAGCATGTGAGCGAAATCGATTTAGTCTAAGGGATGATACACAAATTATGTCACGCAAAATTCGACCTTCTTCAACCCCCCTCTCCTCTATGTCACGCTTTGTGTATGGGACTTCACGATTGTTTGTATGGGTCGCCACGTTCTGCAAAACCCCCCTCCCCTCCTAAAGCGTGTCGTAATTTGTGCATGGCCCCTAATGGGGCGTTCAACGAGCATGAAGTTTGTATGGGAAAACTTGGCCAAATGTATGCAGAAATCTTAAGCTTTTGATTTTTGCCGCTAGGTGGCGCTGCAAGTGTTCAATTAATAAAAAAAAATGATTAAAAACCTTGGCTATCTTGTAGGTGACGATATGCCAAACAACTTTATCGAAGACCGCAAAGTGATCCGAAGCCTGTTAAAAAATTATACTCTAGGTAAAGTGAGGTGAAACATTGTTGTCGTTTTTCCAATACATGTAAAGGAATATCAATAATGAAATCCCAATGTTTCGCCTCACTGACGGATCACTTACGGGTCTTCAACAAAGTTGTTTGGCATATAGTTACCTACAATAATACCAATGTGTTTATTAATTGAACGCTTACAGCGCCACCTAGCGGCAAAAATCAAAAGCTTAAGATTTCTGCATACATTTGGTCAAGTTTTCCCATACAAACTTCAAGCTCGTTGAGCGCCCCATTAGGGGCCATGCACAAATTACGACACGCTTTAGAAGGGGAGGGGGCAAGGTTTTGCAGAGCGTGACGACCCATACAAACAGTGGTGAGGTCCCATATAAAAAGCGTGACATAGAGGGGAGGGGAGGGGGTTGAAAAAGGACGTATTTTGCGTGACATAATTTGTGTATCACCCCTTAGACTAACTCGTTTCCGCTCAAATGCTGAACGTAGCTCCTGGGAGTCCAAAACAATCGATACAGGAGGTAAGACTTGTCATTTTTCGAATTTTATGTTTTTCATATAAGTGTGGGCCACCCTAATATGCCCTTTTCAAATGGTAGTCTAGATAAATGTTGGATTATGCAAAATTGCTTCTTCAACAATTTTTAAAACATTCATTAAGTTTCATTGGTTGACGAGAGGCTACTGAACCTATATATGGCCATGTTGGCACGAAACACGATGAAAAATATTCACTCAATGTGGACATGAAAAAAGTTTTTGTTAGAAAAACTTTTTTCCCTTAAATATGTCACAGCAACATTGTTTGGAGAAAATGTAGGTAATTGAAATACCTTTCTCCAGAAAAAAAATCATCGATTTAAAAACATAGGGTTTTTTGTAAAATCGATTTAAATTTTTAAAACCTTTATTTTTCAGTGTAGGAATTAATTTTGTATTTTTTGGATATTTTTCTAAAAAACTTCATAGGATTTCACGATAGTCCGCCATACAACACTTTTTTGTAGGTCTTGTCATTTTTGAGTTACATCGAATTGAAAAAAATCTATGAAATAAAATTTGGCCCTCTTCAAACGTTACCCTTGAAAAATTTCGAAAAACAAAATATGCAAAGTTGCTTAGAAAGACCTATTGTTTATGGCCACAAAGTTTTGTTCGATTCTGAGAGGGTGCTGCCAGCCCCATAGAAGGGTTGGCGCGAAATTCGTCATGAATTGAATCTGGTGAATCCTCCAGGAGTTCTCTCTTGAGAATTCGCCAGGGGTTCACTCGGGCAAATCTTTCAGAAATTTCTTCCGGTAAACATTCTTGAGATTCTTCCAGGAGATTCATCTTTCACGAGATTCCCTCAGAAATGCCTGCCAGTGCTGTCTCCACCAGTTTACTTTGGAAAATTCTGCACGAGTTTCCTTCGGAGATTCCCTCAGAAATTCCTTCCAATGATTTTTCCAGGAATCCATTCCTGGGATTCCTCTAGAAATCTTTTTTCGGCGTTCTCCTTACAGAGATGACATTGAATTCCATTCAGGGGATTCCTCCAGGATTTCCCTCTGCAGATTTTCCCAGCTATCCCTTTAGCAAATTCTCCTGGAGTTCATTCAGGTGAACCCTCCTAAAGTTTTTTCTTGAGAATCCTTAGGGGATTCACGCAGAGGAATTCTGCAGGAATTCCAACTAGGAATTCCCTCTGGGTGTTTTTCCAAAAGTTCTATCTGGACATTCCTTCAGACATTCCATCGTAGAAAACTTCAAACTGGCAATTGATCGACTGTACGGTTTAATTAACAGTTTTTTTCGGCTACGCAACCTATATTGAACTAACGACAAACTATACTATTTTCTCCAAATATTTTGACACTTGTTGTGTGTCTTACTCAAGGGGGAAAATATTTGTGTCGTTATTTGTCTAATGTTTTGTCTATCCCGATAGTTTTAGTCACATATAACATCAGTATTGTAGCCGATAAAACATAAGACAAATAACGACACATGTATTTACTCCCTGTGGAAGACACACGCGCCTAGTGTTATAGCGTTGTAAGAATATAGAATGTCGTTAATTCAATAAAGATCACGTATTCGTAAAACTATTAATAAAACTTAACCTTATTGCGTTTCAACGATTTTCAGCCAAACAATCGAACTTGCTTCCACAACACTAGCAACAACCGTGAACGAGCTAGCACATTACCGAGCTGACGTTTCAACCTTCGAATGGTCGGACACTTGCTTGGGCTTTTCTCGCCAGACCAGCAACACTCACACAAGGAACCACTGAGATGTCTGCCGGGGACTAGCAGGCATCTTCAGTGTGTGAGTGTTGGTGTTTTTCTATTTTTGAGCGATAATGGCGCCTGCCACGCCAGGTTTCTGGTCATTGCGGGGAAGGGAATGGAAGTGATGATTGCAATAGTTAGTATCCACAGCGGACCGAATATACCTCTGCGTCTGCACAAATTCGTGTGGATTTGTAGGAGTGTTGATGGGACACAGTTGGCAGAGGGTTCACACATTGGTGCATATATGCCATTACTCTGAAAGAGAAGCGGCACAGTTCGCTTGATTGCATAACTCGTAGGCGTTATATGATAGATTTACACTGTGTTGTGAAAGTTGGAACGAAGGGAATCGGCTTTTTCAACCCGTTTCCGTTCTAGCCATGGCTATGAACATGTGAATACATGAGTTGTATACCTATGTAGAGAGCAGGGAGAAAGTATATAGAAAGATACAAAATAGGAGGAAAGGGACGGGCCAGGGGTTTAACCGAGGAGCTTCTGAATACGAATCAGAAGTGGTAGTCATTATTCTACCAAGAACGTCCCCGTCGAAGGATCGGACACTTATTTCTTTTTACACCCGATTATTTATTGCATCAGTCAAAGCATGCCCAGACAACCAGTAATCGTATAAGATGTTGCATAAGATGATAAAGTGGAAGCCATATGCGTACATGCTTCCATTTAGGCACATGTAAAATGTACGCATATCGCCTCCACTTTAGCATCTTATGCAACATCTTATACGATCACTGGTTTACTGGGTGGGTCTACTTTTTTCTATAACTCAGTCAATTCCCAAAGACAACTCGTGGTTGGTTTACATAGAGGGAATTGCTGGAATAATACTCAGACGAATCTTCTGGAATAATCCCAGGAAAGAATTCATCTAGGAAACCCCAGAGGGAAGTTCTGAAGGAACGCCCAGAACGAATTCCGGGAGGAATCTCCAGAAAGAACTCCTGAAAGAATCCGCAGAAGGAACTCCTGGAGGAATCTCTAGAGAGAACTCTTGGAAGAATGCCCAGGGGAAACTTCTAGATCATCAGAGGAGTTATTGAAAGAGTCTCTGGACAAATTCTTGGCAAAATTCCCAGAGTTCTCTCTGGAGATTCCTTAAGGAGTTCTCTCTGCTTATTCCAACTAAGAGTTGGCATCCACAGAGGGAATTCCTGGAATAATCCTCAAAGGGAGCTTTTGAAGGAATCCCCGGAAGGAACTCCTCGATGTGTCCCCGAGGAAACTCCAGGATAAATCCCTACTGAGAACTTCTAAAGAAACCCCCAGAGTAATCTCTTGGAGGAATCCCCTGATGGAACTTCTGGAGGAATTACCCGAGCAAACTCTTGGAGGTATTCCCAAAGGAAACATCTGGAGTAATCTCCATAAGGAAATCCTAGATGAATCAAAGAGTGTACTCCTGGAGGAATTTCCAGAGGGAACTCTTCGAGAAATCTTCAGAGGTATCTCCTGGAGGAATTTCCAGAGGGAAATCCTGGAGGCATTCCCAGAGGGAACTCAAGGTAGAAATACACAGGAAAACTTCTGGAGGAATCTCCAGTGCAGTGTTGTGTATTCCAACTAAGAGTTCCTTCAGGGGATTCCTTCAACAGCTCCCTCTGAGGATTTCTTCATGAGTTCCCTCCGGTGATTCCTTCAGGAGTTTCTTCTGGAGATTCCTTCGGGGATTCCTCCAGGAAACTTTTGGAGGAACTCCCAGAGGGAACTCGTGCTTGAAATAAACATAAAGAATTCCTGGAACGATCTTCAGAGGGAACTTCTGGAGAAATCCAGGGAAGGAACTCATCATGAAAGAGACTTCAGGAGGTATTTCCAAAAGGAACTCCTGAAGGAATCTCCAAAGGGAGCTCCGGGAAGAATCCTCAGAGGAGCCCTACAAAGCGTTTCGGGACATATCTGTAGGATAAGAGTTTCGATATTGGATAATATAAAAAAGGTATTGAAAAGTACAAGAGTTGTTGGATTATATATTGACACGAAAGAGAAAAAAAATACATAAACATCTCTATTACGTACTAGCGCGATCGAAAAATATTTTTTTGAGAATTTTAATGAGAAAAGGTCATTTTTCAAAAATTGATTCCGCCAGAGCGGCTACGATTTTTTAGAAAATCAAAATATTCTACAAAAAGGCTTCAAATATGCGTATATTTCGTTTAAGGGTTGAGCACATTGACTTTTCGAACATCAATTTTTTTTTATTTTGAGACAGCCTACTCCAGAAGCTCCCTCTGGAGCTCCCCCAGAGCACACTCCAGGTGAAATTTTAAGCGAGAACTACTGGAGGAATCCCCAAAGGAAACTCCTGAAGAAATCTTCAGAGGTAACTCCTGGAGGAATTCCAGGATGAGTCCTTGGAAAAGTTTCTGGACAAATAATTGGCAGAATTCGCGATCATTGGGTTTAAATAATTCCGGGAGAAATCATTTGATGAATTTGGAAGAGCCTCTGAACGAATTCTGAAACAATGCATAAAGGAATCCTTGGGAAAATTCTTTTCTGAAAGAATACTAGGAGAAAGCCTCCGTCAAAATTTGCTAGAGAAAAGCTTAGAAAATATTCTAAAATGATGTTTAAAACTATTTTGAGAAAAAAAAACATGAAGGAATTTTTGTTGGTTTTCACGGAACAATTTCTAAACAAACCCTGTAATAATGCTCGAAGCAAACGTAAAAATGATTAAATAAAAGAAAATCGCGTTAAGTACTGTTCCTTTGAATTCCACTAAGGATTTGCATCCTTTGACAGATACGTATTTCGACCTCAACTATAAGGTCGTCTTCAGTGTCTTGTACTTGACTCGACTTTGATTATTGATTGAGTTCTTGTAAAAATATTTGTAGAAGTTTTACGTAAACAGTCTTCGCTCAACAGTCATCGCAAGCAGACGTATTTTCAATTTCTTTCGCGGTCTATAGTGTGTGTTGATTTATTGTTAGCGGACTATTGTTGGAGAAGCATCTGTTCAAGCTAAGTATTGTTCGATTCTCAGTGAGACAAAAAAGCGTTTTGTGGTAGGCAAAATTTGCTTGCTTCCGCTCGTCCATTGTCACAATGGACGGGGACGGAGAAGAAGATGGTAGCACAAATGAATCTGACCTACAGCCAAGATCTCCCCGGATCCGCCAATACCCGATTGGTGCAAAAGGTCCTTTCGTGGTAAACTTCCGCAAGCTTTCAGTGCCGCTCAAAGTGTTGCTGATTTCAGCCGAGTTATACAGCAAGTTCACTTCCATCAAGGAAGTCAAAAAGGTCAACGATTTCAAGGTCAGGGTCATCCTTTCAAAACGAGAGGAGGCTAATGAAGTTGTCAAAATGAAGCGCTTTGAGGGTGTTTACAGGGTGTACATTCCATGTGAAGACGTAGAGGTCGATGGGGTTATTTATGACGAAACTCTTACACCAGAGGTAGTCATGCAGCACGGTGAGGGGGGATTCGATAATAGGGCTCTCCCTTCGGTACCTGTGGTCGACTGTGAAAGACTCACTACATTAAGCTCCGACAAATCCAGCAGGGTGGACTCTAGCGCTCTGAGAATAACGTTTGCAGGAACCATGATTCCTGATTTTATCAATGTCAGTAAGGCAATTATTCCGGTTCGGGTTTATACTCCGAAAGTCATGTTCTGGAGTCGTTGCAATACGTTCGGTCATACCGAAAAGTTTTGTTCCAACAAGGTGAAGTGCATCAAATGTGGTCAAGATCACGAGTCCGCGAAATGCCCTACAAACTCGAACACGTGTATTCTATGCAAAGGCAGTCATGACTTGCTCACAACGTGCAAAGCGTATCAAGAAGTGAGGAAGCATGCTAAGAACAAATTGGTGGCTCGCAGCAGAGCAAATCGTGCAGAATTGCTAAATGCAGTTCACGCGCCAATCCCCACTTCTAACATGTTCTCCCCGCTCGGAAATGAATCTGCGGCAGATTCAACCGAGAATGACCCTCAAAATCAAGCTCACTGCAGCTACCGTCCACCTCAGCGAAAACGTAAAACTAATTCAGGTTTCAAGTCCCCATCAGTTGATCAACAAGTCTCTTTCGCTTCATCGTTAAAACATTTTCCTTCGCTTCGTCCTACAAAAGATGTGCCGGGATTCAGAAGGGTAGAGCAGACAGAGGTCGCTGCCGATCCAGTGTCCGAAATATTAAAGTCGTTATGTCGTCTTTTTGGTGCCAATCCAACGTGGTGTGGACTCGTTGAATCCGTTGCTCCTGTATTGTCAAAAATCTGGGAAGCTCTCAAGACCCTCCTGCCCCTCCTCTCGCCGCTCATTGAACTCTTCGGTTGTAAAAATGGAGAGTAGTAACCCCAAACGCACTCTCTCCGTTTTTCAGTGGAATGCTAGAAGTACCATTCGCAGATTAACAGGGTTGCAGGCAATGCTTGCAGAATTCGAGGTTGACGTTTTTTGTATTTGTGAGACATGGCTGACAGATGTTCATTTTCTTAATATCCCTGGGTATCATATTCTTCGAAAGATCGTTCTGAACCGTACGGAGGTGTTCTAATTGGCGTTCGTAGAGGTATTGAATTTCATTCACTTTCTGTTCCAAACGCAGGATCAATCGAGGTGGTTGCTTGTTCCATTAAGATGAGAGATTTCACGTGTTCCATTCTTTCGGTGTACATTCCCCCGAATTGCCCCTTTAGTGCTGAACCACTGCGACAAATTCTAAACTCGGTTCCGGAACCTTGCATGATCCTTGGTGATTTCAACGCGCATGGAATGGCATGGGCGTCATGTAGAGATGATGGAAGGTCAAAGATCATTATGGAAATTCTAGATGATTTTCGCTTCAGCATTTTGAACGACGGCTCTTATACTCGTATCAATCAAATCAACAATCCATCCTGTTTAGATCTCTCGTTATGTACGTCATCAATCGCCCTAAACTGCTCTTGGAAAACCGTAAACGATCCTTTTGGCAGTGATCATCTTCCAATTGTGATAAATTATTCTAAATCAGGTCAGATACTGCAAGATAGGTGTGTTATGTTTGATTTAACAAAACACGTTAATTGGCGGTCATTTTCGATTAAAGTGTCTCAATTAGTTAACGGGATCCAGGACGCAAACAATCTCAAACAAAATTACTCTATATTTGCTCGCGGCGTCGTCGATGACCTATGCAGTTCCCAAACAAAACATATACCAACCGTTCAACAAGTCAAGCGAACCCCAACAATATGGTGGGATGATGAATGCACAGATGCGCTACAGGCCAAATCAAAAATGTTCAAACAATTTCGTCGAACTGGATCTCAAAAGGATTACATTGACTACATAAGGTTGGAAGCTCTTTTTGTCAGAATTACGAAAAAGAAAAAACGTGGGTATTGGAGATCTTTTGTTGAATCCCTGGATAAAGATACTGCTTTGACAACATTATGGTCGACTGCTCGAAAGCTTAGAAATAGTAGCTACTCATCAACTCCAGTTGATAATTATTCCGAGGAATGGATGACACGATTTGCTAAGAAAATTTGTCCCGATTTTGTTTCTACCGATAACGTTTATCTTGATGTCGACAACTCTCAACATTCCATGAACAATATTTCTTCTCCATTCACGATGGAAGAGTTCGAATTTGCGTTAGAATCATCGAAAAATTCATGCCCAGGATTGGACGGCATAAAGTTTAATGTGTTAGCGAAACTCCCCGAAGAAGCGAAGCTTTTTTTACTTAGTTTATTTAACAATTTCATAATCGAAAATGTATGCCCAGATGAATGGCGCGAGGTCAAAGTTATTGGTATTTTGAAACCTAGTAAAAACCCATCCTCTGAAGATTCGTATCGTCCTATTTGTTTGTTGCCCTGCCCGAGAAAATTACTTGAAAAAATGATTTTGAATCGGTTAGAACCCTTGATCGAGAAATCCGGTGTCCTTTCAAAAACCCAATATGGTTTCCGGCGTGGAAGAGGTACACGAGACTGTCTTGCACTTTTAGCAACGAACGATCAAATTGCATTCAACAAAAAAGAAGAACTAGCCGCGGTGTTTCTGGATATCGCAGGAGCATATGATTCGGTTATAATCGATAAGCTGTGCTCTAAATTGTACAGTATTGGAGTTCCCACCTTTTTATCGAACTTTTTGCTTAATCTTCTCTCAAAAAAGAAAATGACATTTTACTTGAACAACGTTGCTAAGATTTCTAGGGATAGCTACTTTGGCTTACCGCAAGGCTCATGTCTGAGCCCATTCCTGTTCAACATATATACTAATGATATGGACAATTGTATAGTAGACGAGTGTTACCTCATTCAGTACGCCGATGACAGTGTCATCTGGGTAGCTGGAAAAGATAGGATAGTTATGCAAACTTCACTTCAACAATCGATTAATAATCTTGTTATCTGGGGAGACTCGCACGGGTTTTCGTACTCAAATGAAAAAACAGAATTAATGGTGTTCTCACGAAAACGTTCACCCGCTAATTTGAAAGTTTTCCTCTACGGCTCAGAAGTTAAACTAGTTCACGAAACTAAATATCTTGGGATTTGGTATGATCCTAAAATGACATGGGAAACCCACATCAATTACTTACTGAAAAAATGCCAAAAACGTGTAAATTTTTTGAGAACCATTACGGGTACTTGGTGGGGTGCTCACCCCAAGCTTCTGTTGACACTATACAAGACTACAATCCTATCTGTGTTAGAATACGGCAGCTTTGTATTCGATCAAGCGGCAAAGACTCACGTGCTGAAGTTATGTAGGCTTCAGAATCGCTGCATCTGAATTTCTCTTGGGCTAATGCAGTCTACTCATATCCAGTCGTTAGAGGTTCTAGCTGGAATCCCTCCGCTTTCGCTTAGATTTTTTGAGTTAAGTTGTCGATTCGTTATTCAAAGCTTCGGTGATAGTAATGATGTTGAACGTGTTTTGGACAAGCTGTTTGAAATAAACCCCTCAAGTAAAATACTCGCGTCATACCGACATGTAATTACCATTGAAATGGGCAAAACTCCCTCACAGCAGTATTTCGATTACGCGATAGAAATTCACTCTTTTTCTCTGACGGTCGATACCTCCATCCATGAGTCATTACGCGATATTCCGGTTTGGTTGGTACCAAAATTCGCAGCAACCGCTCTCCGGAGCAAGCTGCTGAATGTTGAGAATGCTCAGGTTTTTTATTCAGATGGTTCCACATCAGGTACAGCTGCTGGTTTTGGCATACATAATAACCAGAGAGGTCACTCATTCAAACTAAGCGAACCATGTTCGGTATTCTTAACAGAAGTACTTGCCATTTTTTACTGTTGTCAGCTGATAAAGCAAAATGTTCCTTCAAAGTATTTCATCTGTTCAGATAGTATGAGTGTTTTAAGCGCACTCAATATGAATCGTTTTGACGTAAAGGCGTCTCATTTCCTTTTGAAAATCAAGGAAACTGTATATAATCTGTCTCAGGCAGGATATACAATTGTTTTCTTGTGGGTTCCTGCCCATAGTTCAATCTATGGGAATGAAGAAGCCGATGCACTCGCAAAAGAAGGCGCCTCCAATGGACCTCTATACCAGAGGGAAATTCAATCTAGGGAGTATTTTACGCAAATAAAAGAATATGTTCGTTCAGAATGGCAAAAAACTTGGTGTTCAGATCAAATGGGAAGATGGTGCTTTTCTATCTGCCCAACAGTATCGTGGAAACCATGGTTCGATGACCTATCCGTTTCCAGAAATTTTATACGCAATATGTCTCGCATAATATCCAACCATTATGGATGCAAATCCCATCTTTTCCGCATTAATATCTTACAGGAAAACATATGCTCGTGCGACAAGGCCTACGAAGATATAGACCACATAGTATGGTCCTGCGAACGTCACAACACAAAAAGGAACTCGTTGATCAACAGGCTGAGAAGAGACAGGATGCCTATTGGAGTGCCCATTCGTGACCTACTTGGATCCCGTAACATAGGGTATCGGGATGCTTCGTTGGCATAGTCCCCTCATTCGGCCTATCTTAACGTTAACCAAAAACTCAAACAAACACGCATAACTGGAGATCGGAAAAGCTATGCGCCAAACAACTGTAACATTTCGTTTCAATTTTATCACTTTGGAGCATTAAAATTGAATGAAAATGTGACTTTGTTTTGCTTTTGTAGACGCCATGATTCTTCGGCTTAGTGGGTAGTCTATACACATGATCATAAATGGCCTGATTCTGGAACATTTCGAATTGACTTCTCGTTAACTGAACATTTTATGCGACGGTCAAAGACGCCATTTTGATCTTGTATATTTGTTTTCAACGAAAAATAACTATTTTACAAATTAAATATGGGCCGAATATTGAGGACATTTTTTTCACTATGTACCCAAATCTTGGCCCATCAATAAAGTGACGTCAACAACACCGAAAAAGTGACGTCAACCACATTGCTTGCGAATGAATCAAAAATAACGAACGGAAAGAAAGATTTTGTGTGCGGTGACTGTAAAAATATAACACAATAATGGGATTGCATTGTTATCGTTACTAAATTAAGAAAGAACTTTAGTTTAAGTGATTTATTTATAGTTATGTGAAAATTTGGCTCCGAAAATGTAATTTGAAAGCAAGATTGGTGAACAAACAGTGATAATACTTCAGCAGAACTATTAAAAAACTATAGAATAAGTGGTTCTAGCGTTTGGAAAGCAGTAGGCCAACGTTGTATCCACTAACAGGCCAATTTTTGTACCATAGACCAACGTTGCATACCATCGCATCGAATCTTTTCAACGTAATTAAGTAAGTTCTTGAATATTTACGCTAGTTTACTTCCAATTGCAGAAACATGCACTGCCTAGAGTGCGTGATAGAGTGAACACATCATTTATACTGCTATTAATTCACGAATTATGCTCAACATTGTCAAGGCGGCTGGCATATTAGGCCAAGGAACGGTACACATACCCTACCATATTTGAAACACGTGAATAAGTTCCTTTTGTCCATTGAGCAAAACATTTGATGCCACACTGTTATGTCCTTCAGTTAGATTTTATCAGTATTTATTCAGTAATTTCTCATCCCGTGTCCTAAACTGCCCCTTTTTACCTTTCCCGTATTCTAATTAAAATATTAAATGAAAAAGATTGTAAAATATTATGAAACATGAAGCACGGCTCCGTGATGGTGCTAATTGTCGCCGAATGAGCCAATTAGGTTAAGTTTGTAGTCAATAATTTTGTTTAATAAATAAAAAAAAAATAAAAAAAAGTTTTACGTAAAATTCCGGAAAAGTTTTCGAAATACATCCTGTGTGAATTTCATTAAACTCTTAAATAAATCCTGAGGTAATTGTGGAAAAACGGTCGACTAATTGACAAAATTGTCTCTCTTCGATTGGTTTTTCGGTCAGGATAAAATAACACAGCGCAACATTTTTTTGTCTCAAGAGCAAACTTATGTGTCTCCGAAGGATTTTGGGCCGCTGAATCCGAATCCGGGCTCAGATTTGATCCAACACGTCACAATTTCGAGCTATACCTCAATTTATAGGACAAAATATGCGATTTTGGGCTTTTTTGACTGCAAGCCATTAAGCAAGGAAATATTTTTTTTAAGCAATCAAAAGGTTAGTTGGTCAATTAACATCTAAATTAACGACTCATGCAAAATATTTCGTTTTACCTAATCAAATTTGATAGATTTAAGCATTTTATGTTAGTATGAAAACTTGCATGCAACTTTTGGAGGGTGACTTGTATGGGAAATGTCGTACCTAACATAAATCGCTTAAAACTATCAAATTCGATTTAGTAAAACGCAATATTTTGCATAAGTCGTTAATTTAGATGGTTATTGACCAATTAACCTTTTGATTGCTTAAAAAAATATTTCCTTGCTTAATGGCTTGCAGTCAAAATAGCCCAAAATCGCATATTTCGCCCTATAAATTGAGGTATAGCACAAAATTGTGACGTGTTAGAGCAAATCTGAGCACGGATTCGGATTCAGCGGCCCAAAATCCTTCGGAGACACATAAGTTTGTTCTTGAGACAGACAAAAAGTTAATTTTTGTTACGCTGTGTAATAAGCGGAGTGATCCTATTTCATCCCTCGTTTCGCCTTTGGGTTTTGGCATCCTTCAGGGGGGTTATACAAGAATCGCTACTTGTTCGTCCTGACGATTATTCTTGGAGGAATTCATTGAAAAAAAATCCTGGAGGGGTTGTTTCAAGGATTTTCAGGGAGATTAATGGACCATCCAGGGCTGTTTCAATTGGCTTCAAGGGGTTTTGGGAGCGTTCCAGGGGATTTCAGGGAGTTTCACGGGTGTTCCAGTGCGTTTTAATAAGGGCGATGCTGAAGGTTGCAGAGGCGTTACGAGGGTTTTGAACGGGCTCCAGGGGTGTTTCGTGGGATTACAGCGGGGGACTCAGCAGTATTCCAGGGAGTTCAATAGGCGTTCCTGGGAGTTTCAGGGGATTTCAAGGACGACCTGGGAAGTTTCAAGGGGTTTCAGGAGCGTTTCAGAAAATTCCACGGGGCTTCATGGGGTGTTAAGGACTATTCAGAGGGATTCAGATTTGGGTTTCGAGCTTTTTTGGGGAGATTTCAAGCTACAGTGATAGACATTCGCTTAGCCGAGGCTAAAAAAAATTCAAAAAAGTGCCAGGAAACTCATTCAAAAGATTTTATGATAAAACTTGTTTATCGTAGTAATAGTATATCTAGTACTGTTTTATAAAAATGTGATACATCACACTTACATATACACTGAAACAAAAACGAGGGTAAAACCCCTTCAAATGTCATTTTTTACCTAGACATTCGTTTAGCCGAATTGTACAATTTTTAGAATTCCTTAATAAAAACTATCAAATTTTGAAAAATATCCAACAAAGTCATTTTTTATGGTGATCTACATTATAGATCGACTTGTAAATCATGAATTAGATCGTTTTTGGAAGTGTTGCCATATTAATTTTGCATGCATCTCATATAAATATGTCATAATATTTTAAATGTTTCTCAATTGAGATTTGATGTAGTTATTTTTATCGGAAGTGTTTCAAAAGATGAAGTTCATGAAAGTTTCATGACCAAAGCAGGTTGAAATTTTGCGAAAAACAACGTTTTTAACAGAAAAAATATCACAAATCATCAAAAAATCACGTATTTAAGTATTGTTTTGATGAAATATGATGGTTTCACGTGCATAAATCACAGCGTTTACTACTATTACGTCTTCTAATAGCTCCCAATATCTTCTAGACTGTATTCTGGCTGGAATAATTTATATTGGACGGCTCATACTTCGAGAAATGGCACCGAAAGTATTCAAATTTCTAGCATGAACTACTTGTTTCATAATTTAGACATTCTTTTCAAATATTGTGAATTTACCGGCTACTTGTATTCTACCGGTCGCTTCAGTATGGCCTCCAAAGTAGCCGTTTTATAGAAAGAGTAACTTAAAACTGATTTTAAACATTTTTTATTGTATGTGCTATTCTTCGTCGCCACTAGCTACTCAGCGACATTCATTTTTTGACAATCAAGTTGATTTTTATATGAAAACGGCTACTTTGTAACGGCTACTTAAGTAACCGGTACAATACAAGTAGCCGGTAAATTCACAATAAATCATGTTAAAAATGAATGTGGTTCACAACTAAGACTCATTTATAATATATTTCTTCAGATTGAATGAAATAAGCCAATTATTTAACCAAATCTTGCATTTTTGTATGAGCATCTGCTTTTGAATAAACAGGGTACACAACATCTGATACTTATTGCAGTTCTTTCACTTTGCAGTCTTCTAACTCATTTAGTAATGGTAGTGTCAAACAGGTATACTCCACAGGCATTAGGGCACGTATTTATTTAAATGCAGAACTATTTATTTTAGCTTTTATCAATCCCATTTTAAAGTTTAACCAACCAAAAACCAATATACTTATTTTTTCATGACATTTTATGCAATAATTTGAACATTTCTGACAATAATTCTGTGCCATATTTTCAAAACTGCGATTCTACCTTACGTTTGAGTGTTTACAGAGAACAGTTTTCTTAAATAAATTTGTTTATCGTCGCTTCTCCTTATCGGGACATTTTTTTATAATATTTCTCTGAATTTCACAAATAAATAAACTTTCAAGATCAAATATCTTGCTAACACGTCATAAACTAAATGCCTTGGAGTATATTCTCGAAATATACTCACGAAATTGCAAAAAATCTATTTAAAACCAATTTTTCATTTACCTCGGCTAAACGAATGTCTAGGCAAAACATGAAATTTGAAGAGTTTTTACCCTCGGTTTTGTTTCAGTGTATATGTAAGTTTAAAGTATCACATTTTTATAAAACTGTACTAGATATACTATTACTACGATAAAAAAGTTTCATCATAAAATCTTTTGTATGAGTTTCCTGACACTTTTTTTGTTCTCGGCTAAACGAATGTCTATCACGGTATTCCAGAGGGCTTCAAGGGTTTTCAGAAGGTTTCCGGCGTTCAGACGCGTTACGAAACCTCCTGAAACCACTTGAAACGCCTTGACATCCCTCTGGAGCTCACTGTAAAACTATCTTGGAAGCCCCCTAAAACCGTCTGAATCATCATGCAACGCGTTCGACGTCCGGCTGAAATCTCCTAGAAAGCTCCCTTAAACCTCCGGATGCAACTTCCTTATCGCCCTGAATCACCTTGAAACCACCTGAAATCCTCTAAAAAGCCTCGTAATGCCTTTAAACTCTTGAGAAAACCCCCTGAAATTCTTTGAGAACATCCTGCAATCCTGCACTCCCGACAACCTCACAAAATGTGAAGTGTGGGTCCAGAGATGAACTAACTAGAGCTAAAATCTTGTTCAAATTTAAAGGAAAGTGTCAGGAATAACTGGATCTAAACGATTATTGGATATTTTTGCACTACCGTTTAAAAATAACTGACAACGAAAATTTTAGTTGGCGAACTATTGGTAAATTTTCTTAAATGTTCGAATAACTGCTTCCATTGCTGCACCTTGGGGGAAGGGGGGGGGGTGTTTTCGTGAAGCCGCTGGACTCCTGTCCCTGCTACCCCTTAAGTAGGGTATAGGTTTTAATAATTAGACATAGCACTTTAAAGAGCGATAAGAAGGTCTGGCGTGCAGGGAAACGCCAGACGAAATATATGATTGCGGGTGTAGACAGACGCAGGCCTACTTGTCGTTGGTGCTCGTGAGGTATAATGATTGGTGGAAATGTGTTTGAAGTTGTTGAAGAATTTGTGCATCTTAACCTTGCGGTTTATGACACTAAAGTTTCCCTTGAAGTGAAAAGGCGTACTGCATTGCAGCTTTCATGGACTCTTCCGCAACCGATATGAATTGCAGCACACGTAGACATAATCACCTTGCCATCACGGCACTGTTTTAAGTCACAACCTCCAACTTTCACCCCACTTTGCTCTATGTATGGACCACCATACACGTCGTCTGGCTGTCCCCAGCGAAACATGAGTTATAGATATGGCAGCCGAATGTCAAGATATACATAACTAGGTGCTCTTGTTACTTGGCCACGACGGCCATGATTACTTCTACTGCACGTACGATGCCGACAATGACACACAATGACAGTGATGCTGCACTGCTGGTACTATGTAGGTATGAAGACTAGAAAATGTCATTGTTCTGTAGCAAGCTACTCATCCACCCGGACCGGACAACGAGACGAGAGTCAAAATTGATGGAGACCCGTGGCGTGGTTGACATGCTCGTGCCTTTTAGCACTGTGTAAACAACACTCAGCGTGAGGAACGTGCTGTTTCCATGTGTTAACTGCAGAGGAAATTTTCAGGAGCTAAGAGCCAAAATATTACAATGAAGCTATCCGCAGCTCGCTGCAGAAGCACTATGAAGGGAATAATTATACTCCTTTCAAAAGTAAAAACAGGCGGTGAAAATTTAAATTTGAAAAATTCAATGTTACTTCTTCGTGAACCATGAAAAACGCCAATTTGTATTCCTGATTTTTCCTTCAAAAGCTCATAACCATATCTATTATTGAAGAAGCAAATTATCCCTTTTGCAAAAGGTTAACCTTTTCAGCACTTACTTACATTCTACATTTAAATGGCCTGACCTATTTCTTAATGATACCTCTGAAATATTCTCTTTTATTAGAAACCTTTTTCCATCTCACCAAACATAACACTTAACAAATAGATCCATTTCTATTCAGGAATTCATAAATCTCGCTCACGAATAGCCTGCAGCGTCATTCCCAGTAATAGATAAAACTTTACTCAGCAATCTATTTCCCCCTGATGCTTTCGATTAATTTACTTCCAACGAAGCACTCCAGGGCCCACTCCCCGCCAGGAAACTTCATCCCGAAAAGATGGATTCACTTGTTCCACTTTTCGATATCCATAAAAATAACGCGCCCATCCAATGATCCATAAAACGAAAAGTATGACCCTTTTCATCCTTTCATCCTTTTCCAAAACGATCATCCCGAAAAAAGCAATCACGGAACTCGTCAACTATCTGACAATCTAGCTCCCACCCTCCCCATCATATTGGCTCCAAGCGGAATGATGAATAAAACAATAAGACGCTCGTGATTAGCTATTTATTGCTCACGGATTTGTGTGTCTGCCGGTTCCATCATCGATGCCGCCACGTCGCGTCGCCCATGGGATTGACCAGAAATGGGAAAAATTTCTTTGCATCCGGGACGTCCACCTTCCCCCACTTGCCCCCGGAGTTCACTAAAAAGGCAATCGAACAGTTATTATTGCGCGACGATGACGATGAACGACGACTGCAAATATAGAAATCCATTTGGAAGGACGTGCTGAAAAAAATCTCTCGCATGAATATTTGGGGGATTCGATATGAAATGGGCCCTACCCAAAAAATCCTTGGCCAAGACCAGGAACGTAAACGTAAAAACTGGAAAGTGCGTTTAATTGGACAAATTGAGAGATAAATTCGTGACAAAATACCACTTGTTTGGTGGGATTCAAACCAATGACTCCATATCGTTAGACCGGCGCTTTGACCAACTTAGCCACAGATTCTTGGTTATGATTGTGCGGAATAGAAAGTCCAACTGGATTCGAAGCGCCACCATAGCCGTCTTTCACAACTTTATCTCTCCTTCAACACTTAGATGTCAATCTCCCGCACTTTCGCAGCTTACGAACAACAAGTGCGATTTGTGCTCGCTCGTGGCGCTGACATACGGTTTGATCCTGTCTGACGTTTACTCATTACTGCCACCTAGTTAGTGCACAGTACAGCACAGCGTGACAGGTATTAGGCGATTATGTTGTAGTGGGGATTATTGTAATCGCAATTTGTTCTAAGTAAAACCACAGACAAACAGACGTAACTCTTAGAGGAAATTCATCAAAAACTTTTGCCCGGTGTCATTTTCATGAGCACACTGCCACCTGTTGGTAGAACCGCGCGCGATACTGTCGGCCATGATGGATTTAGATTTGACGTTTTGCTGACACGCACACTACTACACAAATTGCCTGTAATTTTCGTTTGCATCATTCAGAAACGTGTTCACTGGCAAACGTCACAGCGATCGAACACTAGCGCATCTGGTGGAACGATCGCGCGAATCAAATGCAATTTGAATTGATCGTTAAATACATGTACCAAGCCGTTTTGAAGAGTGTTACGTCTGTTTGTCTGTGGTAAAACTAAATGATTTAAAACCGCCAAAATCTGTTAAGTTTTTGAAAATACATAATTGGACTAGATTATATAAGCCACAAAAAAAACTCTGCCATTAAAAAGAGCATTTCACCGCGCTCCCCTTTATAACTAACCGGAAATAGGCCGAAGCCTTCCCTGCGGAAAAGAGTGCGAACCAATAAATATAAATTATATCCTATGGCAGACGGTTGTCGAGCGCGGTTAAATCGAAGTCTGACGCGGATAGCGCTATCGAGATCCATGCCAAACTGATTTATTCTCATCTGGCAGTCGCAGAAGCAGTACCTACCCACATAATACCTTCGTCCCGGCGATGGCATCTTGACTATTTGTTTTATTTTCTGTCGGTTTGGGTTCAGGGTTGCATGACCGTACGTTGTCGCCGGCGAAGAACTAGGTGTCTACGGTGGAAAGTGACAGGCTAGTGGTGATATACTGTGCGAGATTGGCGGCAGAAGATAGTTCTTTGAGCTCCTCGTGTTGCTTTGGCTGGTGTGGAAAGTGTGTAAAAAATCTTTTATGGTTTAGAATTAAAGCTCAAAAAATCTTCAGGTGATGCTGGAGAAAAACTTGGGTAAATCCCTGGAAAATATGATGGACGGATACCTGAAATATCTGACTGAACCCCTGGATGAATTTTTGAAAATATCCCGAATGGAATTTCTGAAGCAATTACTACAGGAATTCCTGGAGCGATCCCTGAAAGAACTCCCAGAGCAATCCCTGGAGAAATTTCTAAAGAAATCTCTTGAGGAATTCTTGAAGAAATCCCTGAAGCAATTCTTAGAGGAATCTCTGAAGCAACTTTTGGACAAATTTTTGGCGGAATTCCTGGAAAAATCGATAGAGGATTTTTTAAAGGAATCCCTGGAGGAATCACTGAAGAAATAACTGGAGGATTTCCTTGAGACACCCCTGGAGAAATTCCCGGACGAATGCTTGGAGTAATGCTTAGTGGAATCTCTACAGGAATACTGGGAGGGAACTCTGGAAGAATTTCTAGATCAATCCCCAGATGTATTCCTAGAGAAATCTCTTGAGGAATTCCTAGAAGAATCCGTAGAGAAATTCTTGGAGGTATTCCTGCAGGAATGCCTGAAGGAAACCCTGGAGGAATTCCAAGAGAAGTTTCTGGAGGACTCCCTAGAGGAATTCCTGGATGAATTCCTGGAGGACTCCCGAGAGGTATTCTGGGAGGAACCTATGTAGAAATTTCTAAAGATCAAAGGGTTTAGGAATTCCTGTATGAATCTTAGAGAAAATTCTGGAGAAATTATTGGAAAAATCCTTGGAGGAATTCCTGGAGGATTCCTGAAGCAATTTCTGGATGAATCTCAGGAATTCCTGTAGGATCTTCTGGAGGAAACCATAGATAAATTCTTGGGGAAATTACGTAGAACTATTCCTGAATGAATTTCTGGAGGAATCTCTAAAGGAATTCTGGGAGTAATCACTGGAGAAATTTCTGTCGAAGTTCCTACAGAAATTCCCAAAGGAATTTCTGGACGAATGCCAGGAAGAACTACTGGAGCAGCTCCCGGAGGAACTTCAGGAAGAACTCCTGGAGTTATTTCTAAAGGAATGCCTGGAGGAATACCTGGAGTAATTCCCCGGATAAATTCGGGTAGGAATTACCGAAGCATTTCTGAATCCCTGGATGAATTCCTGGAGAAATTGCCGTAGTAATTTCTGAAGGAATTCCTGGATTAAATCCGGAGGAATTACCGAAAGAATTCCTGGAGGAATATTTGAAGAAATTTCTGGGGTAATTCCTGGTGGATTTCCTAAAGGCTATCCTGGAGGAGCCTTATGAAATCCCTATAGAAATCGCTGAAGGAGTTCTTGAAGGAATGCCTGACGGAAAGCAGGTATTCCTGAAGGAATTCCTCGAGCAATCCCTTGAGGGTTCCCTAGAGGAATTCCTGAAGGAATGCCTGGACTAGAGGAACCCCTGGAGAAGTTCCTGTAAATTCCTTGAGAAATATCTATAGGAATCCCTGCATAAATACCATGGCGAATCCCTAGGTAAAATCCCTGGTGGAAGCCCTGAAGGATTTTCTTGAAAAATCACAGTTGCACTTTCAGGAGGAATCCCGGGAAGAATCCCTTAAAGAATTCCTGGAGGATAATCTCCAGAGGAATTCCATGAGGTATCTCTAGAGGATTTCCTACAGGAATTCCCAGACGAATTTCTGTTGAAACTTTTAGAGGAATTCTTGCACTAATTTCCAGAGGAATCCTTAAAGCATTCCTAGAGGAATTTCTGGAGGAATCCCTTGAGGAATTTCTGGAGGAATCCCAGAAAGAATTCCTGGAGAAATCCAAGGAACGATTCCTGAGGGAATCCCATGACGAGTTTCTGAAGAAATCCCCGGAGGAATTACCAAAGAAATCCAAGAAATTCCTTAGGAATTCCTAAAAGGAGTATGTAGAGGAACTCTTTGTGATCTTGGAATCCCTAAAGCAGTTCCTGAAGCAATACCTGGAGGAGTTCCTGAAGAAACCGCCAGAGGAATCTCAAAAACAATTCTAAGAGGAATTCCTAAGGGAGTCTGTAAACGGTTCCGGAAAGAAGTCTTGAATTAATTCATGGAGGAGTTTCATTAAGAATTCCAGGATGAATTTCTGAAAGCATCTCAAGAAGAGTTCTTGGAGGCATTTTTCAAATAATCCCTGAAGTTGTTCGTCAAGGAATTCCTTGGAGGAATTTCTGAAGAAATCCCAATGAGGAATCCCGGAAGTAATCCCATGAGTAATTCTCAGGATAGCTTTCTTTGCGAATTCCTGGAAGAATTTCTGTAGGGATCCCTAGATAAAAATCTGACGAAATCCATGTGTGTAGTAATTTACGGATGAATTACTGAAGGAATACTTGGATGGACTCCTAAGGATTTTTTGTACATTTTTTAAAACAACTTCTGGATTAATATTTGAATAATTTGTAGTAATATTTTCTGAAAGAATTTCTAGAAAACATTCCTGCAGAAATACTTAAAATAATTCTAGATGAAAATATGGAGCAATCTCTAGCAGAACTCTGGAAGGTATATATGGTGAAATTTCTGAGGGAATACCTGCAGAAATACCTTAAAAATTCTGTGGAGAAATTCCCGAAGAAAACTTTGAAAAAAAAAAACACTGGAACAATGACTGGAGGAACTTCTATAGGTATCCCAGTATAAATCTCCGAAGAAATGTTTAGTAAAATTCCTAGTTGAATTCTTGATGGAATCTCTAAAGGAATCCATGATGGACTCATTGCAGCGAGCTTTGGAAAAAAATCCTGGAGGAATTGTTCATAGTCATATAGTTTAATTCCTCAAAACTGCAATGCCGATTTGCATATTCACATATCGGGCACCTATGCCGCTTAAACATCATCTCAAGTCAGAACCTCCAATGAAAACCGCCTAATATTCGCCGACAAAGAACTCCTCAGTCGGCCTGAGCCTGTTGAACAGAATTCCGGACAAAATTTTGTCCCTACGCTGAATTGAGTCGATGCCTTACTTCATACTTCAGTCGATGCCTTTTTTAGACAGCAAATGAGACCATCCTACTAACTGTAGCTAGCAGTCAGTTTTGCCTCTTTCTCTAACTATAATATAATACGGTGTAAGAGTTGATACAACTGCTCACTACCGTGCTTGGCCGGGAGTTCGTCCTTCTCAGCAGTCTTGTTGCTTTCCAGCCCTCTAATGACTGTCTTGCCCTAGTCTATCGTTGGAAGTTCCACAGCCTTTACACCGTCGTCAATTCGAATTCTGTCTGCCGCTCTTCAATTCCCACCGTTCAACAATTCCTCGAGTTCTCTCTTCACCTGGAAACAACTATTTGTTTTCTCTGTCAGCTTCCATCATGGTCATTGCATATGACGGAAGAAGGCGTCGTTTTTCTCCGCACGCCATTGACAGTTTCGTAAAACCTCCACCCGTCATTCTGTTCCATGCTCTATTGCATCTGAGCAATCTCTTTTTTTTACATTTTCTCTTTTTTTTGCAGTGAATTCGTTTTATGACTACTCTTGGTTGCCTTTGTCGATCCCTGCTCTTTGAAATATTGTTTCTTTCCATAACAGAAACCGATGAGCCACAGTTGACTTCCATTTGAACCGGTTTACCTGCTATTTCAATGTTGATTAAACATGGATCGCTGATCCTGTTAATGGAACCTACATGCATACACTGTAAATAGTTTTGATCGTCACCTGAATTGAATCCCCCAAGCAACACACATGTTATATAATAGTTACGACAGCGCAAGTTTTGGTTGTATAGAAGTTTATTTTACGTTATTTCAACACAATGTTAGAATTACGTCAAATAAACATATATACAACCAAAACTTGCGCTGTCGTAACTTTATTATAACATGTGTGTTACTGGGGCCATCACTTTCGTCATCTCGAGCTGTCGCGAGTTGTCATCTTTCCCATCACTTCATCTGGGTATTAGTAGTCGACACTGGGTCTTGCACTGTGTCCTTTCTTAGGACCATCCTCATCAATAGAATTAACACGGTGATTTAGCAAATATTTCAACGCAAAACATTTGCACTTGATGTGACCTCTCATGTTACAAAAATCGCAATTCATATTGGCGTCTTTGAATTTATTATTCCGTGGTGTCCTCATTAGGCCTCCCCTGTTGGATGAATCGAACCTTCCGGTTCCTCGTGGAGTAGATGTGATCCCCAACCAATCCTTGGATGCTATTTCCCAGGTTGCCACTACTTTCTCAACTGTTTCCAACCCCAATGCGATCTCTAATGGCGGAGTTTTTGAAATTTTCGAAACCGCCAAACTCTGCAAGTAGCTGGACCGCAAGGATGAAATCTGCTATTAACTAATTTGCCAATTAAACTCAATTGTGAAATTTATTACGCTAGATGAAAACGGTCTCTTTTTTGTCCAATTTAGATTTCAATTTCCTGATCATCTCATCATTGGACACCTGGGAAAGCTCAGTGTTTGGTAACAATGGGTTCCACTCCGTAAAACAAACGGTTGCTCCACTCATCGTAATAAAATACGCCTTGTAATTTTCCTTTTCGACTTTGTACATTGAGAAAAAGTAGGTCAAACGTTCAATCCAGTCTATTGTATTGTATTATAAAAAATAAAACAACAGTTTGTTTGTCAAGTATCAAAGGAAAACTTTACAAAATAGATTACTCTCAACGCCCAAAATGTTGAAAAAAAAATCGAGTTAAAACACTCACCGATTACTTTGGGGTCACATTGAGATGATGCACATGTATGCGCTATACCCAGCTGGTGTACCCACCCTTCAGGTATCAGAAGGCCGGCTCCAGAACACGTTATCCTCCATTTGAGACATTTGTGCCATCGCCATAATAATAGCCTGTTTCATGATCTACCTGAGGGAAAAAGAAGGAAATAAGGATTTGGATGGGGATAAGGACAGGTTGGGAAATAGGAAAAAATACCCTGGAAGAGGGTACTAACGCTTAAGCGTACTACAATGGGTTCAATCAGCGCACTGAAAAGGGCACTGTAATAACGCATAAAGCGAAATAGAGCCTATAGCTCTTTACCACAGCGGGTTAAGAACAACAGAATATTCTGAAGATTCAGGTCTCTGAAGTCAGTTTCACTTAATAAGTGTTTACCGAATACTCGGAAACGCAGTTGCGCAAAAACTGGACAGTTACATATCAAATGATACGAAGTTCCATAATCGGATTCACAGCTATCACATGCAAATGAATCAGCTTGCTGAATATTCGCCATGTGATAGCTGAGTCGGCAGTGGCCAGTCAATGCTTTGACCAGAATGCTGCAATTCTGCTTTGATAGATTTGTAAGATACTTCGCTACCCTTGGAGATGGCTCAGTACAATAAAATTTGGTTTGACGACATTACTCCAAACTATTCTTGTATTGTCTGTGTTGAGTGGCAGCCCAGGTGTGAATCTAAAGCTTTACCCAACACTTCGATATCGGAATAGCTGGCTCAGGGCCAATGAAGTCATGTGATGCTCCAGTGCGAGCTAACTCATCAGCCAATTCATTTCCAGCGATGGAAGAATGGTCAGGCACCCATACAAGGTGAACAGCGTTTGCTGAATTCAGCTCCTCGATTTGAGTTCGACAAGCGATAACTATTTTCGACCTAGATTTGGCCGAAGCAAGTGTTTTAATAGCAGCCTGGCTATTTGAACAGAAGTTACTTATTGCTTATTACTTTGCTCATTACGTGCTGCTGAAGTGCTGATTGCACTCCGCACATAAGAGCAAAGATTTCGGCCTGAAAAACGGTGCAGTGTCTACCAAGTGAATAAGACTGATACAGCCTTTGCACACGAGAATAAACACCAGCACCTGCTCGACCTTCGAGAAGGGAGCCATCAGTGTAACATACGATGCCGTCTGAAATACTTCTTTCCAGATATCCAGATATCCCCTCTTCCCGGGAAGAGAATTTCGTGGAAAATGTCCTATATGGGAAATTACAAGAAATTGTAAGATCACTTGGAGCAAGGACAATTTTGTCCCAATTCACCAAAAGTGGAGACAACGAGGTGTGCGTTGATGTGCGGTTCACAGGAGTTTCCTCTAGTAGACCGAGTACCCGTAGACGGTAAGTGCAAGAAAGTGCTTCTTGTTTGACATGAATGTGTAGTGGAGCAACTTCAAAGAGAACTTCGAGCGCTGCCGTGGGAGTTGAAGAGAACGCTCCAGACATCGCCATCAAGCACATCGTTTGGAGATGGCCTAACTTTGAATGGATCGTTCTCATTTCGCCCTTTTGTCACCACACAAGACATCCATAGGCCAATATTGGCCGAACAAATGTTGCATCAGGTCGAAAAGGGTGGTGATACACATACCAACTAACAATGTTTGGTAGTCGTCGGCAAAATCATAAGTAGAAAAAGCGCTATTATTGAGTTGCCTCAATAGCGTATCTGCTACGAGATTCCACAAAAGCGGTGACAAGACTCCCCCTTGGGGGCATCCACAAACACTCAATTTCCTAATCCCTGCTAGACGCAATGTCGGGAAGAGATATCGGTTTTTGAGCAGTTATTGAATCCAATTGGAAATCATTGGAGGTATACCATGATTCCGTGCGGGTGCGGCTTCTAATATGGTATCGAAAGGCACATTGTCAAAGACACCCTCGAAATGCAAGAAAACACCCAAACAAGATTGCTTTTGAGCGAATGCTTTCTCGATATCGTAAACAACCTTGTATAAAAGAGTCACAGTGGACTTACCAGATTGGTAGGCAATTAGGCATGTTGGTTCACATGAAAGGCACGTTGGGAAGATGAACATCACGGATGTGATGATCCACAATGCGTTCCAAGCATTTCAGAAGAAAAGAGGTCAAACTGATAGGTCTAAAACTCTTTGCTTCTTCATACGACGCACGACCCACTTTCGGAATAAACTTCACAGTAATATCCCACCAAAATTTGGGAATACACCCTGTAGCAAAACTGCAAACGAGTATTATTAAGCGCCCACTCAATCGATTCCATAGTTACAATACTCCGAGCCGAGGCCAGGGAATCGTAACTACAAGAAAATACATCAGGTTCATCCGAAGATGTAATATACACACATCCAGGGAAGTGTGTGCTGAATTAGCATTCCAGAACTTCCTCATCGGAAATCCTTAGCGAAACCCTTGCGAAATGGGTTTTGTTTAACCAACTGACTTTATTCAAACTGGAAACATTTGTACAAAGGTTTTTTCAGCCGGACCGGAGAGCTTTCCTGCAAGCCTTGCGAGCCGACCTGAAAGCCTGGAGGCTTTCTAGCCGAACGTCGTCTGTTCCAATTCTTTTTACATTGTTTCCTGAGTAACGCCAGCGCCAGATCAGAGTTCCACCAAGGGGTTCATCTTGTGATCTTCACAGACCGTAGAGGGTATGCTTCTGCAAAAGCTTCCATGATGAAGGTCGTTGTAGTATCAACTGCATCATCTAAATCACTTGGAGTGTCAATGGATGGTGAGTATCCAGCGTTTCTTTCTTAGTCACTGGATGCCAGAACAGACACTCTTTGAGCCGCACCTCCTTGGTGGACAGACTCTCGAGGCGTACGTCCTCAATCTAGCCGAAGTCAGAAGAACAACAATGGCCAGGCTCACTACCAGTTAAGCACGCAACTCTTAGCTGGCGGTCTTTGTCATCGCTTGACCCATGGAAGCATGAGGTAGGAACTTGTGAGGACCACAGCTATGCTAGACGCTGCAGGTAGTCGATTCACCATTTTACTGTCCAGTTGCTATCAGTTTATATAAAATGACAACTAGATTAGGCGAAAATTTTTCCAACGTTGTCTTCAGCCTGTCCAAACACATGAACTACCCTTTTCAGATATTCCCTGAGCTTTCGAGAAGTTTCCTGAATATTCCAGTGAATTTCCCTGTCAAATAGTATTCCCTGAGGATTCCTGATTTTCTAAGTTTTTCCAGGCAGTAGAAACTCAGTAAGCCGTCAGCAAAACAAACAAATAGCCGGATCTGTTGAAAATCGTTAAATAATATGTACTGTTTTTATCTTTAAGTGTGGGTAGAAGAATACTAAAATGGTGAGATATTCTCTGTTTTAGACAAAAAGAAAGGAAAGTAAGGCCAGAAGCAAAAAAGCATCCTTAGCCCTTCAGTACGATTCTGATAATGATACCTAACTGTTTCAAAGGTGTCCATCCAATAGTGGAATCAATTACACCAGCCAATGCTCTTCCCATTAGCCCATCAGCATACATCTACCAAAGCTCATTAATCATACGCCCCCTGATTGCTAATCACGGAACACCCGAAGGATCCTAATTAACTTTCCTCAAGGGATACCAATTACCAAGAGACAAATTACGAAACTTCCAGCCCGAGCCTTTTGCTCTTTTCTGCATGGAGCGAATACCAGAAAAAAAAAACACGAAGACCGAACTACACTGATCGCTTGTAATCGCATTCTAATTTCCATCATATCGGCGATAACCACACGGACGGTAGCTTTCGCACCCTGCAGCGGAGAAAAAAAAAACCTCGAACTCCACCCGTGCCGCATAATCTACGCTTCAGTGCGGGCAGCAACGAACGCGCCGGGATAAAGGATCCGATTTATGTTTAGCAGAAGCTTATTCCGTTTCATCGGTACCTTCGCCGTCACGTCGAGTAACTTGTTGTGGGGGAAAAAAATATCAAACCAAATACTTTGAGCCCCGTCGCCTAAACCCACCAAGGAAGACAACAACCGAAACAAAGCTTCCTTCTCGGAAGCGATGGGGCTATTGCCGATAAGCGAAACGTATTGGAAATTAATTATGCTTTTCTTTCTATGATGCTGATGTTCTTATGGAAAACCTAAGGTAATAGAAAAAAAAAATGAAAGGTTGTTGGGCACTGACTATTTCTAAGATTTGTTAGATAATAACTATAGATGTGTGATTTGAACGACTAACAGAAGAATTCAGTTTCGCAAGCTAATTCATGTCAAGTGTTGCTAAGGTTGTGTAGGTATGCGTGTTTTGAATCGAATTTATTCCTTTCATGTGTAACCAAAAGTGTGACTTTTTTTTATTTACGATATTTTTAGCCTTAGACTAGTTCATCTCGGAACTCACGCTTTATATCCCTTCCGAAGTAAAGCGTGTGAATTTGTCGGGAGTGGAACTTGATGCCAGTTCCTCTGCATGGTAGCCACGTGGGTTAATTAAGGAAAAACATCAGAGAATAAAAATATGGCCACCACAATGGCCAACTTGGTCCTCTACTCACGTTTTCAAGAGCCCCAATTTTGAAAATTAGTATAGACTGTTTCAGAAATTATAAATACACTTTGTTTATTAAATTAAATGAACTTTTCTAATAATTTTTACCAACTTCTTTCAGAGTATAGCATATTGTACTCCATATTTTTATATTTCCTTTCAATTGTCTTGATATTTTAAAGAACAGTCGAGTTCTCTAACAAATAACTTAATTTTTCAAATTTGCATTTGCACAAAGGTGTTTTTTAATGATTTCGACATTATTTATCACTAAATACCAAAAATTATCTAATTTTTTATCACATTCGCTTTCTTAACAAGTTGTCTAAGGAATGCCTTGATCAAAATTTGGGAAAAATCGATAAAGGCATTTCCACAACATTTTTTCGGAGATCAAGTTTCTCATTTTTTAAGGTTTTCTACGGAACATAGGAACTACCGCACAGTTTCTTAGCTTTCCTGAACGCATTTAATCTAAACAAACTTATTTTTTCAGCTCATTCGATCCTTCAGATGGCAAAGCTTGTCATACCATAAAAACGAATGCAGTAAGCAGTAATTAAGACATTCGTTTGCTTAACTTTTGTTGCTACTGGTGTTGTTGAGAAATTTGAAACAAAAATTTGTGTTTTGAGAAGGCCCGTAATGGTGGTTCTTGATCAAATATTCCAGTAAAAATTATTCTTACCAATCGAGAAAAATCTTTTATTATCGATACAGCAATTTTTATTGTGTTTGGAAATTAAATATTTTATCTGTGAGATTTTTTTCTTTTCTATTATGCTACATTTTTTGACCACTTTGTGCTACTTCAAATTTTGATCATCTAGTTTACAGAGCCCTATTTTTTAACTTTTACCAGAAACATCAACAAAATTGGTATTATTTGCTTCGTTAGCATGTTTACTATAAGAGCTAGAAGAAACTTTTTTGGATAATGTGCTCAAATTGAAATGGCAGGTTATGGTTAGTGTATTAATAATTTCTGAAACAGTCTATAATAATCGATTTCTCCTGTGGCTCGTTTCACAGAGAACTTTTACAACTGAACAAAGCGACGATAAACAAGTGCAGCTTGACTCGATGTCAGATTTGTGCCTATAAAGTTTGAATGCAAAATTGCAATAGGATTTCTTGATGTTTCACCTTACCTTGTGGGCTTCGTGGCCGAGTGGTTAGCGGCGTTCCACATTCATTGTTCATTAAATTTTGCATCTTTGCATGAAAAAAATCCTTTGATTATTGGAATGTGATCTTTGGTAATGCATGCACAAATGATGAAACAATATTTGCAGTTCATCAATTTTTCTTGAAGCTATACGTGTATGAAAATTGACCCATTCTCATCCCTTCGAAGGGGTGGGTCAAGGGAACCGAATTTGTTTTGCATTGACAACATAGCTAATTAAAAAAGTTTAAAGTGCCCAGACGTTTGTTCAAATGTCCCGCGAAATGTCCCGCGTTCGTCCAAAACCATAAAAATGTCCTGCGTTTGCAAAATCCCAACAAGCATCCACAATATCAAAGTCACTTCAGTGCTACAACAGTGAAACTGGTTTTGCACCCATTACATCTTATTGAAAATGACGAAAACAGTGCACATCTCAAAACCTTATTGACGGATTGTTAGATGCGAATGAACCTAGGTTTAAAACCTCCATAATAAAAAATTAAAAAAATGACGGATGATGATTGCTTGTCATGTTGTGTGTAGTAGTGGTGTCAGTTTTTATCTTTCGTAAAGGTTTGGTGTGCTCGAGCAAACAAATAAACAGAGCTACGTAAACCATTACAAGGCAATCCATGGCGACTTTTCGTGATGGGAGTGAGTACAACTTAACAAAGTTTCGTTAAGTGTCGTTGGTGCTCAACAAATTCCTTTGTGTTCAACTGTCACCCCGATCATCGGCTGTCAAAAATACATGGTAAACAAAAAATCAGCTAATCGCATCTGTCTCGGATTGCTTATTTCAAGTCAGCGTCGGTGTTTGTTCGTTCCAGTTACGACTTGCAGCAGCAAACGTTACAAACCACGGATAAAAGGTACCGTAAACCGGGGTCAAATTGATCACTACCCGTACTTATACTAGGAACTCTTCAGCATCGTAATGATCTTAAACTTTTCACGTCATCTGGTTCGTAGATGTCTAGAGATGAGTGTAGATTTTAAATTTTTTAGAAAAAAGTTAGTTTTGCCTTATTTTTTCAAGGAGTTTGCAATGTATTTCTCATTTAGCAGAAATCATTGCTGCTAAACAATTAATTGCTAATAGGACTTCCCGTAAATTCTCTTTTTTAACATTTTTGTGGAGCCTTGGTTGGGAAGTTATGTAGCTAATCAGAACATGAAATTGTTATAAAAAGTTCATTTTATGAATAAATAGTCATTTATTGTAATAGAAATCACTTATTTCAAATCAAATTGCCTACCTTTAGGCGTTTAAGGAGAAATTTCGAAATTTAATTTTGCATTTAAAGTATTAAATTCACTAGTTGTAAGATTTTAGACGCGTTATTCGGTTTTAGAAGAGCAAAATTAAGCGGTGAAGGAAATTTTCCTTTCCAACCGATGCTTAATTGTATACTGATCAATTTCGCCCCAAAGTGGCATTTCCAATATTTTTATATTTGAAGAAGTTATTTAACTTAAAGTTTAAATTTGTTGAACCAAATTCTATCACATGGTTCCATGGAGACCCACTGGGTACTGGTTTTACAGAAATTCTTTTGGCAATATTTGAACAGGCACTGATGTTATCCGCAAAAGTTGTTTTAAAGTGATCAATTTGACCCCGGATTACGGTACGGTTATTACGAGTTTTCAAGAGAAACAGTTGAGAAATTGCCATCGCTTGTTCAAGGTATGTTTTCAGAAGCACAATTGGATTATATTTTATCGAAATGAATGATTTATAGGCTGAACAACAATCATGTCGAAGAAGCGCCAGTGTTTGTTTACTGACGACCTCCAACGAGAGTATCCCTTTCTTAAAAAGGCGAAATTTATTTTATCTAGTTCATTTATTTGGGGCTCAATCGCGTATAACGCTTTGCGGAGCCGAAGATCTTTTTTTTGTACTTAATAGTATACATTATACAGAGTAATAACTTTTTAATGATATCTGTTAGTAGAGGGTGGAAGCCAGGGTACTCGTGGCAGCTCGAGGTTAGAAGGTCACATTTTGAGGGATGGACAGGGTAAGGATTGGGCCAAAGGTTTCACTGCCACTCATCCGGGGGTGAATCGCATCTTGCTAGCGTATTCGGTGCCTTGTGGTGTTGGTACCAACTTATTGTGGGTCTTGCCCAAGTAAAAATTTCTATGCCTTCTGCTTTTAGACATTATCTATGACAAAGGTTTGGTAAGCCCTTTTGGGTTTAATGAAGCAGTTAAGGTATTAAATAGCTTTAACAACAAAAGCAACTTTAAAACAGTTTGTAGGTATCTAGAAGTGGGCCCATATAGCGACAGACAGTGTAGGTGTAGTTTTATGTTATGTTTTCTGTTCTATGTTGTAATACCAAAATGTATACTCTATTTTAGTTTACCCTTGAAAAAGGCCAAATAAACAAGGCCGAAACGTCGGGCAATACAAAACTAGTCGTTTTGAATTTCCCCAGACTGAGAAAGCCAGTTAAAATATTAAAACTAACTTAAGAAGGTTACTGCAATACGATCTTCTCTTCAACAATAAATTTTATACGCTACACAAACGAAAAGATAACCAATTGAGTTGTTTAGTGAGTAAAATATTGCTATTTTCTATAGCCTAATCGAAAGAGCTCATTTTTCTGAGCATAACGTGATTTTATTGGATTCCAATACCTTTGTTTTGATGGTTAAATTAACAAAACAGGTTTAATTTTCGTGGATAGATTGACAGTTCAATCGATAAAGTGACAGTTCGACCCAAACAAAAAAATTTCCCCATACAAACTTTAAATGCATTTTAAAAATAGTTCCCGGACTCCAAAAATTATGAAATTTTGGATTTCAAATATTTTTTGGGCGGAGAATCCGATTATGAAATAATCCGGATACCCCTAAAGAACCCATTTAAGCATAACTTGAGGTCGTTATGATTGAAACATACGTGATTGGAAAACCTCGGGTGGGCATCATTTCCCTGCCTAGGTGATCAAACTAGCTTTCTTCATTAGAGTTCGATTGCAATCGGGGTTTCCAAAGCAACTGATGGGTGGGTATTGCATCGTTTGTTCTGGGTCTGGCACTACAATTGTGGATAAATAATGACTCTATCGCGCCCAGCCGCAGTCGGCGTAAGATCAAATAATACAATATACTCACTCACCAAGCACTCGAACAGCCTAAAACACAAAACACCACCAAAAAACTCACGCAAATACCAAAGTTTTGGGTTTGTTTACATTTTTGACGGCTGTCGGTCAAGCGGAGTGTTCTTAAACGCATTCAGTCCGAGCCCACACTTCCCTAAAACTTAACAGTGTTTGTGTAGCGCACATAATTATGCGTTAATAATAAGTAGGTGTTCGCTGGTCATGCAAAGAACAACAACTCTAGAACATGTTCTTTTCATACTAACTGATTTTAAACCATCTTAAACAAAACCAGAAGGATTTAACTTGACGGCATCCATATTTTTCATTACGATGATCAATTGGGTTCTTTAGAGGTATCCGGATTATTTCATAATCGGATTCTCTGCCCACAAATTGGTCGAAATCCAAAATTTCATTATTTTCGGAGTCCGGGAACTATTTTGTTTTGTTTTGTTAATTTAACTATCATAACAAAGGTATTGGAATCGAATAAAATCACGTTCTAATCAGAAAAATGAGCTCTTTCGATTACGCTATAGAAAATAGCAATATTTTATTCACTAAACAACCCAATTCCGGTTTGCCAAGTGTGTACGCCATGTTGATGCTTGGACTGTAAATTGAATTCATGGTTTTGCACGAGGAATCAAAATGATTATTATTTATATGCCAAAAACCTCAAATAACGTGGCGCACCTCCTTTTTTAGAAACAGTTCAATGCATTTCACGGGTAATTTTTTTTTTGGCATAGATATTTTTGTCACAGCAACAGGGTTTTCTCCGTGCAAATAAACACTATGGACATGGGATGATTGATATAATTTTCGTTCTTGCATAATTAATAATTTGCAATTTAGGGTCTTGTACCATTTGGGCAGGTGTACCTATTTTGGGCACTTGCCGCTATAACTAAGTCAATTTCAAACCGATTGATTTGAAATTTTGTATAGAGTTAGGCTCGTACAGTATCTAACCCTGAACAAAAATTCAAATGAATCGGTTTGAAATTGACTTAGTTATAGCGGCAAGTGCCCAAAATAGGTACACCTGCCCAAATGGTACAATACCCTACTGCCAATTTATATGATGTTTTTATTTTCAGATTCAGTTTGATTCTTTGGTTTTAATCATTCTTTTGTACGAACTCCGAAACGGTATGTTGTTCTTCTTGCGACCTACACAACAAATCTTATCTATGGGGCTGTCCATTAATTACGTAAGGGTTTGTGGGGGGAGGGGGGTTTGAGAAATCTTACGCTCCATACAAAAATATTTGGGCTCTCATACAAAAAATCTTACAAGGGGGGGTGAGGGTGTCGAAAAATCTTAAAAAATCCCTTACGTAATTAATGGACAGCCCCTATGCTGTATAGGGTAATTGATCCGATCATGGAGGAGTTAAGCACTGGGTTCATGCTTTAACCACAACTGTATCGCCTTAAGCAAACTTTTAACATGGATTGAATTGAAAATAATAAAATTCATCCTTAATCTACGGGAAAATAACGAAATATTGCCACTATTAAAAGCAGCAGCGAGGTACACCGAATCCCTCTTCGCAACAGCCACTTTGATGTTGTTATGAGCATTTTATTCGTTTTTATTTGAAAGAACATTGTGTTCCTAATGTTGCGGTATTTGTTCCTGATGTTGCGGTATCCCATTGAAATCATATGGGATACCGCAACATCAGGAACACTACCGCAACAATAGGAAACAAATTAAGGAAAATATTTGTTTAAATAGGTTTTTAGGCAAATCTTAAGCAAACAAATGGTGCAATCTCATAATTTAAGCACAATACATCAATTAAAAATACCTTTTGGTAACATTTCAGTCAAAAAGTGCTCAATTACCATTACCGCAACATTAGATACTACCACAACGATGGGAACAATTACCCTAGTATACAACAAGAATATGTCCCAAAACCAAGTAGCATACATAACGTTTTAAGGGTTGGTTTTATCAACCTCCTGTAGGGTGGGCCCTTTTGGATTTTAATGGGTTTTATTACGGGTTTATTAGAGCTGTTAGGATTTCTAAGCTTTAAAATTAGTTTTTTGCAATTTCTCATCGTAATAGGCTGTTTTACCTCACGCAAATCTGACAGGAAAAGGCCTACTTTCCCACATCAAATAAACAGTGCTGTAATGGTTCATTACAGCACTGATTTGCGTTGCGTAATTAACCATTATAGCACTGTTTTCAGTTTTGATCAACTTCTCGATGCTTTCTGGACGCAGTTTTGAAAAACACAGTAAAACCTGCTGTGATCAGATTTTTTTAAACAAGGCTATGAACATCAGTGTGCAGTTTGATAGAAAAGTTTTGTTAAAAACTATCCTCAAGCGGTAATTTATGAAATTGCAAAATAGTAGTTTACGCAACACTCGATGAGTCGTACATTTATCCAACGAGGCTTGCCGACTCGTGCTGTAAAAATCCTCATTCTGCACCGAGCTGCGTACAACATTTTTTGCAATTTCATAAATTACCACTCAAGGATAGTTTTTAACAAAATGTTTTCATCAAACTGCACACTGATGTTCACAGCCATTTTAAAGAAAGTCTGATCATAGCAGGTTATCTTGTGCAGTTGTTACAATTTTTCAAAGTTGCGTCCAGAAAGCATGAAGTATTTGATCAAAACTGAGAACAGTGCTGTAATGGTTCATTACGCAACGCAAATCAGTGCTGTAATGAACCATTACAGCACTAATAATTTGGTGTGGAAAAGTAGGCCTTTTCCTGTCAGATTTGCATGAGGTAAAACAGCCTATTACGATGAGAAATTGCAAAAAAACGTTGTACGTAACTCGGTGCAAAACTCGATTTGTACAGCACTCGTCGTAATTATCCAACTCGGCAAGCCTCGTTGGATAAATGTACGACTCGTGCTGTAAAAATCTTCATTCCGCACCTTGTTGCGTAAACTACTATTAACTGTTTGATTGTAACAACATCTTGAAAGTAATGAAAAAACTAAAAATGTTACTTGGGTGGTCTTCCGGATGGCCAGGAGCAGCTTGATAACATAAAGAGGACAAAACAGAGAAAAAAAACTGGAGAAAAAAAAACACAAGCGAATTAAACTTTTATATCAGCAGAGCGAAGAAAGTCGAAAATACATCCCATGTATGTGACATCGCGGGTCTCCAACACATCTCTCACAAGAACAACTCGGGCTTCAAGGGTATCCAAAAGTAGTGCTCTGGAGGCGTCATCATCCGGGCATTGCCAAACTACGTGGTCGATGTCATCATAACCGGAACCGCACTTAGTACAAACATGGCTCAACGCGAGGTTAATCCTGTGTAGATGCGCATCTAGCGAGTAATGGTTGGACATAAGTCTTGACATCACGCGAATGAAATTGCGACTAACATCCAAACCATACCACCACACTCGCAATGAAATATTAGGAATAATGGAATGTAACCACCGAAGCAGCTGCCCGTACTCTTGATCAAGGTAAGTAAAAGGAAGGTAATCCAATGTCAGATTCCACCATCCGCCATATTGGAAAACCTAACGACAGCTGGCAAGTTTGTATTCAATTTTTTTCACTAGTGAGATGACAAACAAAAACTTTCCGTCCTAGCAACGTAGCAACCCCACAGAAACCATGCACGCTTAACTTTCTCAGCACTAAAATCGAAAAACTCCATGACACTCATCGAGTGTTTCCTACTTACACGGATTGCAAATTAGCTCGTACACCCACTCAAGCAAATATTTTGCAATATTCTCGGCAAAGCAATCTCTTTTGGTTAAGAAATCACCATTGTATTCATAATTAACAAAAATGCGGGGGCACGAGCAAATTTTAAACCTGGGGGAATATTACTCATTTTATGAGTGCCATGGAAATATGTCAACATTGGTTATCCGTGTTGAGAATGTTGTTGCCGATGCGGCGCAGCAACGCTTCTGTAGCGTTCTGCAGCATAAACAAACTGGCCGGCTGTCACCTCCATCCCCCCGCAGTGTGCCGCACTCCCCGCATCCACTTACTGCTTATACGCTAACACCTTCCTTATAAACATCTTGCTCTTGATAAAGATCTGAAGTACCATGCCAACGAAAAGCCTTGAGAGCATCAGATTTTTTATGATATAACTGGGTACAATCATCATCCCAGCCTAGTGTGGCTGGTCTTCTTTTGAAGGTTGCACTTGGAACACGCCTTTTTTGCGATTCTAATGCACTCGTGTAAAGCAGTTCAGACAGGAATTGATACTCATCTAAATGTGGGAGTGGATTGAATGATTCAACTCCAAAGGATACCGCTGCTGCAAATTGTTGCTAATCGATATTCCTAGTGAGGTCAAAAGGAACCTGAATTGGGTTCTTTAGGGGTATCCGAACTATTTCATAATCAGATTCTCCGCCCAAAAATTAGTCGAAATCCAAAATTTCATATTTTTTGGAGTTCGGGAACTATTTTTAAAATGCATTTAAAGTTTGTATGGGGATTTTTTTGTTCGGGTTGAACTGTCATTTTATCGATTGAACTGTCATTCTATCCACGAAAATTAAAACTGTTGTGTTAATTTAACTATCAAAACAATGGTATTGAAACCCAATAAAATCACATTATACTCAGAAAAATGAGCTCTTCCGACTAGCCTATAGAAAATAGCAATATTTTATTCGCTAAACAACCCAATTGGTTGGTCTGACCTTCACTATTATGTTTGATGGTGGTTATAATGGCAAGTGGTCAGTACCATGAGGATCTTCGGTCAATTAAAATTAGAAGAATATTATGTTAACCAAAGCTAGTACTATTTTTTGTTCCCAACATGCATAATAAAATGCATATGAACCAAAGCACGTGTTCTTTCGTTTGACTTTGGAGCGGAGCTATGTAATCTAGGTGGCCATGGAGTGGAGGCGTGTTATCTAGGTGGCCTTGGAAACGAGTCAAACGTCAAATTAGTGAACTCGAACATAAGTGCATAGTCGCCGACGCAAGTTCCCCCGAACAGCTTGCTGCAGCTCGCGTCAAGTGTAAACCGCGACGAATTTGTCAAGAATCTGGCGAACTCCATCCTTTTCCTGAGTAAAATCTTAAGTTATTTCGTCACCTTTGGTTGAAGTACCTAATGCCGTTTTTCTTTATTATCCAGTTCCAACCTGGGTTGGAACTGGATCAGATCACAGTTTCAACCCCAACCCGACTTCGGTTTCGCTTGTACTAAAGTTTGTATGACGTTGTTTGTTTACACATTTTCCGCCAATCCAGTTCCAACCCAGGTTAAAAAAGAAAAACGGCATAAGACAAACTCAACGGTCATCACGGCGGCCTGGTTTTGAAATGGAAGATCTTGCAGGTAGGTGGATAATGGTAGACCGCTTGTTTTCCTTATTGATATTTCATTGATTAATCTCTGATTCATTTCCATAGATGTTCAATTTAAAGTTGCCAAAGTCGAATTTGATAGGCGTCAGCTATTTTCACTTTGAAGGAAAAGTACCGAGGAAAAACGAGTTGTTTTTTTTTCACATATCCTGAATACACACGCAATTACTTCCGACAGGTCTTCGGCAATTATTTCAAAAATTCAGAGAGTCGTTGGAGAAGTTTGTGATTATTTCCAATGTCTTTGGTACAAGCATGGTCGTTCAACGGTTAAAACTTTGGCAGCTCATTCAAAGTGTTTTGATACGCCCTTGAAGATATCTGATGAGCTCTTGTCACCTTCACCAGCTAAAAAATCTGGCAGAAAATCCATTTCTTTTGATGACAGCAACATTATATCAAAAAGACGGAAAACTGCAGATATCCGAAAATGCTTTCAAGCAAGCGAGTTGACATTTGCCGCAGAAATGAAGCTGAGAGAAGCGAATCAAAAAGATGCAGCAAAGCTGCTTCAAGAGGCTACTCAGACATCACCAACTCGTGCTACCAATATTAGAAAATCTTGGAAAAAAGCCACCGAACGACCAGTCTACAAATATACCGATTTAGAAGCATTGGCTCTAATGGTGGACAGGAATTTTACAACAATGCAGTATTCAACTATTCCATCAGGAGCGAAAACCCGGAATGCCGACATCTATCCACCGTATGACTAAGTACTGACTGTTAAAAAACGTTGCTATCCTTTGGAAGAGTTCATCACGGTGACAGACACGGAGATCGAGGTAAAGTTGCAACAGTTACTTGATCTTTTATCTCTGAACGAATTGAAGAGATGAACGCGTCCAAGTTGGTAGACTTTACAGGCAAGGAGTTGCTCAATATTCATATGATAATAAAGTACGGTATGGACGGAAGCTCCGGATATGCAGAATACCACCAAAAGTTTGAGAACCACGCCGGGTCAAATTAAGTACTGGCCCTCTGAGTATGTGTTAAGCTACTCGAGAAAGTATTGTAAAAATTTAATATGTTTAAATAGGCTTTTTAATATGACAACAAAATAAAAGTTGATTTGGGGTAACATTGATCATGTCAGCGATCAATGTTCGTTTGTGTTGAAAATACCCTTGCTAACTAAATTCGGGGTCGCTGATTTCGAATATGTAGTCTAAATTCTTACAAATTTTGTACTTTTTGAGTTATTTTAGGATTAAAATCCTCCAAACCGCGAATAACGCCTAAAGGTAGGCAACGACTTATGGAATTGAAAGCCTACTTGTAATAAATCGTATATTTGATTAAAGAGGGCATTTTCATTAAAAAAAACGTTTATTAAATCCAACTCTCGGATATCATATTGAAGTAATACAGTGATTTCGAGCCTCATATTGTACCTAGTATTCATGCCATGCATGAATGTTTGAGAATATAACTCATTGCGTTTCGAAGCACAGTTATGGAAAAATCGATTTATTTCAATGTTTGTGAAATTCAATTTTCATTAATTCCATTTCATTTAATAGCTAAACAATAGGGGGATTCACTTAACAGCGTAAACTAATTAAACAGATTAAACGTCGCGATCACCAAGGCAATTTTTGATTATTTCATTTGCAAAATCATGAAACATTTCAAATAAGCAGAAAATTATGGCTTACGCAGCAATTTAATCTGTTTAGTGAATACCCCTAATAGCAGATTACGATATACAATTCGTTAGCAGAAACTGATACAATGAAAATTGTTTATTTGAACATTTCATGAGGTGAATCAAACCGACCAATATTACCCCGCTGATCAATAATACCACGTTTTACGGTACCTACTTTTATTGAAAATGATGATGAAAAGTGTTAAAGTTAAAGTTTAACTTAGATCCTTTAAAACTACAAGAACTATACATTAAATTCGAACATTCGTTAAACGCTTTAAACCATGCATACATAAATACAAGCTTTTGTCATGTGAGGTGACTGAAGCAGGGTCGGTTCGATGTTCACTGTCATTTCTAACAAAAGATGAAGAGTTCTTTGCTGTTTATGGTCGGTTTTTGCCGTTTTTGCTTATGGCTACTGTGAAATGGCGCGTATTAAACCGATTCTCCCAGCAATTGTATGTGAAAAGTATGGATCAAGAGAATGTTGCACATCACATGTTTAACTTAAATCTGTGGACTGATAAAATAGTTATAGAGTTTGATACTTAACCGGTTTATCTTTCAACAAAAGACGAAACACATCCTGTGCGCTCTACAA